>NW_027315779.1:4308387-4503387 GCF_026437365.1 Eucyclogobius newberryi
ATTAAAATAAACATTGTCAGTGAACAAAAGTCACAAATCAGGCAATGTACTTTTGCAATTTGGTACAACAGATAATGAAAATAATAATGCATAATAAAATGCATGTTTATAAAGTGTCTTAAAAACAACATGAACACAGAGTAACAGCCCCCGTCAGTGAGAAGTCCAGGTGTCTTGATCACGTAACTTGTGCATTAGTAAATCCAGATATGTCTGAAATAAAGGATGAGACAGAGATTTTCTCCCTCTATAGCTGTGGACAAATCACTCTGAGCGACAGCCAGTTCAGCAGGACTCCAGCCAAAAGCCGCCACAACAGTGGCTCTTCATGGGCCGAGAATGATTTAGACGTCCCGGGCCAGGGAGGGGTTCAGGAGGTGGAGGCGTGGGCCTGGTTAAGAGTGAGTTATGTATGTAAGTCCACTAGTGAAGTTTAGATTTTACTGCCTGCAATTAGCGTGTTCGCCACCTCTTTGGAAACAATAATGATCACAGCGACATCACGAGTGTCCCAGGACAGTGGCTCAAGGCAGGACTCATAATACGGCTCTGATTCTGGGCTAATAGAGACTAAAAGTGGGTCTCAAGAATGTTCTTTTGTGCACATGAACATGAGTCTTTCCTATGTTCAGTATATATAGTACAAACAAAAGTAAGGTTCATATAAAATGATGAATTACTTTTTCACACACCAAAGCACATGCCTTTACTGGCTTTAGACCTGTTGATTAAAAAGCCCAAAGCAGATTCTGAAGTGTCTATTTTCTGCACCTTTTGTTATGTAACAAGAAGGTGTTTCTTGCGGTGCCAGTGGAAAAAACACTAACTTTTTGAGTGGTCATTGAAAAATAATTGATTGAGATTTTATTTAATTACAATTCAAACACACTTAGAAAAAAAACTGCATAAGAAACAACAAAACATTATTTGTGTAAATTTGTGTTTCTGGCATTCCCACCACCACTAAATGCCATCGTATATAAAGTACTCCTTGGTTACTGCGGAAAACTCAAACACACAGTTAATCTCAATCTTGATTTATATTTGACAAATTGCACAACCCTCTGCTTTGCATAAACAAGAACACAACTAAAGAGATTTGCTTCCTCTTTTTAACAAACTGCATGTATATAGATATTTATTTGTTGTTTTTTGGCTACTTGAAATATTTTGACGTCAGTATATTGTTGTATTGACTGTAGTTTACTTTTGACAGCAGGTTTCTCCCCAGGGTCATCCATCTTTCCTGCTGGTGGCATAAATACAGCGAGGAGAGCGGTGACGAAGACGAGGAGCTGTAGATTGGGTCAATAGCTCTTTTTCATGTCACCTTCTCATCAGTCAATACAGACGGACGTCGCTGGCCCAGAATGATCATACAGATGTTTAGCCTCGCCGCACGGCTCACACATAAATGTCATGACTCCATTAGCCCCCGGCAACCCCAGAGAACCTCCCACGGCGCCATAAATGTTACAATGAACTGTACGCAATAAAAACACTCACCGCTGTGGGACTGAGGTAAACAATTAACCTGCAGGGAAAACAACAATTACGTTTTATGAGACAGGAATGGTGCCCTATGTGATTTTCCTGATGGGGGTTGCCACCTGCTTGTATCCATGGAGATGGTGCTGCATTGCAAAGTAGCATTAAATGTACGTATTATGCATTTATTTAATAACAGGTGTCTTTAGTGCTCAGACGCTGTAAAACATACATTTACTGTGAGCAGGCACGCTCACGTGAACCTCAACCCAGCGGTCATGTGACGTGACACTCAACCCAGCGCTCATGTGACGTGACCCTCAACACAGCGGTCATGTGACGTGACCCTCAACACAGCGGTCATGTGACGTGACCCTCAACCCAGCGCTCATGTGACGTGACCCTCAACACAGCGGTCATGTGACGTGACCCTCAACACAGCGGTCATGTGACGTGACCCTCAACACAGCGGCCATGTGACGTGACCCTCAACACAGCGGTCATGTGACGTGACCCTCAACACAGCGGTCATGTGACGTGACCCTCAACTCAGCGGTCATGTGACGTCACCCTCAACCCAGCGGTCATGTGACGTGACCCTCAACCCAGCGGTCATGTGACGTGACCCTCAACCCAGCGGTCATGTCACGTGACTCTCAACCCAGCGGTCATGTGACGTGACCCTCAACACAACGGTCATGTGAACCTCAACCCAGCGGTCATGTGATGTGACCCTCAACACAGCGGTCATGTGACATGACCCTCAACCCAGCGGTCATGTGACGTGAACCTCAACCCAGCGGTCATGTGACGTGAACCTCAACCCAGCGGTCATGTGACGTGACCCTCAACACAGCGGTCATGTGAACCTCAATCCAGCGGTCATGTGACATGACCCTCAACCCAGCGGTCATGTGACGTGACCCTCAACACAGCGGTCATGTGACCCTCAACCCAGCGGTCATGTGATGTGACCCTCAACCCAGCGGTCATGTGACGTGACCCTTAACCCAGCGGTCATGTCACGTGACCCTCAACCCAGCGGTCATGTGACGTGACCCTCAACACAGCGGTCATGTGAACCTCAACCCAGCGGTCATGTGATGTGACCCTCAACACAGCGGTCATGTGACATGACCCTCAACCCAGCGGTCATGTGACGTGAACCTCAACCCAGCGGTCATGTGACGTGAACCTCAACCCAGCGGTCATGTGACGTGAACCTCAATCCAGCGATCATGTGACGTGAACCTCAACCCAGCGGTCATGTGATGTGACCCTCAACACAGCGGTCATGTGACATGACCCTCAACCCAGCGGTCATGTGACGTGAACCTCAACACAGCGGTCATGTGACGTGACCCTCAACCCAGCGGTCATGTGACGTGACCCTCAACACAGCGGTCATGTGATGTGACCTTCAACACAGCGGTCATGTGACGTGAACCTCAACCCAGCGGTCATGTGACGTGAACCTCAACCCAGCGGTCATGTGACGTGAACCTCAATCCAGCGATCATGTGACGTGAACCTCAACCCAGCGGTCATGTGATGTGACCCTCAACACAGCGGTCATGTGACATGACCCTCAACCCAGCGGTCATGTGACGTGACCCTCAACCCAGCGGTCATGTGACGTGACCCTCAACACAGCGGTCATGTGATGTGACCTTCAACACAGCGGTCATGTGACATGACCCTCAACCCAGCGGTCATGTGACGTGAACCTCAACTCAGCGGTCATGTGACGTGAACCTCAACCCAGCGGTCATGTGACGTGAACCTCAACCCAGCGGTCATGTGACGTGACCCTCAACACAGCGGTCATGTGAACCTCAACCCAGCGGTCATGTGACGTGACCCTCAACACAGCGGTCATGTGATGTGACCCTCAACACAGCGGTCATGTGACATGACCCTCAACCCAGCGGTCATGTGACGTGACCCTCAACCCAGCGGTCATGTCACGTGACCCTCAACCCAGCGGTCATGTGACGTGACCCTCAACACAGCGGTCATGTGAACCTCAACCCAGTGGTCATGTGATGTGACCCTCAACACAGCGGTCATGTGAACCTCAATCCAGCGGTCATGTGACATGACCCTCAACCCAGCGGTCATGTGACGTGACCCTCAACACAGCGGTCATGTGACCCTCAACCCAGCGGTCATGTGATGTGACCCTCAACCCAGCGGTCATGTGACGTGACCCTCAACCCAGCGGTCATGTGACGTGACCCTCAACCCAGCGGTCATGTCACGTGACTCTCAACCCAGCGGTCATGTGACGTGACCCTCAACACAACGGTCATGTGAACCTCAACCCAGCGGTCATGTGATGTGACCCTCAACACAGCGGTCATGTGACATGACCCTCAACCCAGCGGTCATGTGACGTGAACCTCAACCCAGCGGTCATGTGACGTGAACCTCAACCCAGTGGTCATGTGATGTGACCCTCAACACAGCGGTCATGTGAACCTCAATCCAGCGGTCATGTGACATGACCCTCAACCCAGCGGTCATGTGACGTGACCCTCAACACAGCGGTCATGTGACCCTCAACCCAGCGGTCATGTGATGTGACCCTCAACCCAGCGGTCATGTGACGTGACCCTTAACCCAGCGGTCATGTCACGTGACCCTCAACCCAGCGGTCATGTGACGTGACCCTCAACACAGCGGTCATGTGAACCTCAACCCAGCGGTCATGTGATGTGACCCTCAACACAGCGGTCATGTGACATGACCCTCAACCCAGCGGTCATGTGACGTGAACCTCAACCCAGCGGTCATGTGACGTGAACCTCAACCCAGCGGTCATGTGACGTGAACCTCAATCCAGCGATCATGTGACGTGAACCTCAACCCAGCGGTCATGTGATGTGACCCTCAACACAGCGGTCATGTGACATGACCCTCAACCCAGCGGTCATGTGACGTGAACCTCAACACAGCGGTCATGTGACGTGACCCTCAACCCAGCGGTCATGTGACGTGACCCTCAACACAGCGGTCATGTGATGTGACCTTCAACACAGCGGTCATGTGACGTGAACCTCAACCCAGCGGTCATGTGACGTGAACCTCAACCCAGCGGTCATGTGACGTGAACCTCAATCCAGCGATCATGTGACGTGAACCTCAACCCAGCGGTCATGTGATGTGACCCTCAACACAGCGGTCATGTGACATGACCCTCAACCCAGCGGTCATGTGACGTGACCCTCAACCCAGCGGTCATGTGACGTGACCCTCAACACAGCGGTCATGTGATGTGACCTTCAACACAGCGGTCATGTGACATGACCCTCAACCCAGCGGTCATGTGACGTGAACCTCAACTCAGCGGTCATGTGACGTGAACCTCAACCCAGCGGTCATGTGACGTGAACCTCAACCCAGCGGTCATGTGACGTGACCCTCAACACAGCGGTCATGTGAACCTCAACCCAGCGGTCATGTGACATGACCCTCAACCCAGCGGTCATGTGACGTGACCCTCAACACAGCGGTCATGTGATGTGACCCTCAACACAGCGGTCATGTGACATGACCCTCAACCCAGCGGTCATGTGACGTGACCCTCAACCCAGCGGTCATGTCACGTGACCCTCAACCCAGCGGTCATGTGACGTGACCCTCAACACAGCGGTCATGTGAACCTCAACCCAGTGGTCATGTGATGTGACCCTCAACACAGCGGTCATGTGACATGACCCTCAACCCAGCGGTCATGTGACGTGACCCTCAACACAGCGGTCATATGAACCTCAACCCAGCGGTCATGTGATGTGACCCTCAACACAGCGGTCATGTGACATGACCCTCAACCCAGCGGTCATGTGACGTGAACCTCAACCCAGCGGTCATGTGACGTGAACCTCAACCCAGCGGTCATGTGACGTGAACCTCAACCCAGCGGTCATGTGACGTGAACCTCAACCCAGCGGTCATGTAACGTGAACCTCAATCCAGCGGTCATGTGACGTGAACCTCAACCCAGCGGTCATGTGATGTGACCCTCAACACAGCGGTCATGTGACATGACCCTCAACCCAGCGGTCATGTGACGTGAACCTCAACCCAGCGGTCATGTGACGTGAACCTCAACCCAGCGGTCATGTGACGTGACCCTCAACACAGCGGTCACGTGACGTTTTTGAAAATATCTATTGGCAGTGAAAGTTTGTCTGATGCACCACATGTGCTGGTGGTGTACAGGTCAGGTACAGTGTCCCAGAGATGGAGCTGAAATGAGATTTTCCTGATTTTAGTGCGCTTGAAGTGGGTTTTTTTTACGCCAACGTGTTGATTTTAGCGGTAACTTCCGCTTAATGGATGACAATCATTCAATAATTCACAAGTTATTCTGATTCTGAACTTGGCATCAGTGGCTCGTCTCCATGGAAAGAGATAAAGGCAATGCCATACTGTGGATTATTTCAGGCAATACAAACTATGATATGTGTGCAACCGGTGGTATGCAAGCTCCTTCAGGTGCAAAGATTCCTCTGTAGTACAAATATTTGCAGAATTTAGAGGGATCAGTCCTTTGTTTAGAGATACAACAAGTGTGTAGCTCCATTTTATCTCTGGTTTAGCCCTGTTGTTTCACACTTTTGGTAATCGGAAAGCTTAATATTTTCTTACATTGGAGCATTTGAGAAACACGATCTCCCGGTGCGGGTGGGTTTCCTCCAGGCGCTCCGGTTTCCCCCAACAACCCAATATATGCACAGTAAGTAAAACCCTCCAGCTACAGTAGTCCTGACCAAGCCTTGCACTAGATCTGAAGATGATGATCCATGTAAAGAAAATGGACATGATTTGGTTGTTTGTGCAGGTTGCTCAGGTCCTGGTGGACAGCAGCTTTCCTCCTCTTGCTCCTTGTGAAGCTGCTTTTTCAGCATTTCGGTCTTCTCCTCTGCAATTTGCCCCCCGTCTCCTGAACATCTGTGTCGTTAGAGAATGCTATACCTGCAATTTTATGGCTCTTTGCTGGCGTTCTTTGTAGCTTTCTTCTGCTGAACAAAGGGTGGTTGGAGGGGGCAGCGTTTCCTCTTGTCATGTTTTTATGCTAGCACTATTTTTAGCCCCTTCTTGCTCTTCTGCGTTGTCCGTTTAGGCTACAGAGGTTTACTTTTGCTTTATCGTACTCAAATTGTCCTATTTTGCTTGAAATATTTGAGGAAGATGGGTAAGTGATGTCCGGAAAACATGTTGAGTCAATGCCAAATTGTGAAGTTTTGATTTTAGCCCTAATTACATAATATACTCATTGAACTTATTTGCAGTAACTTTGGCATAACGTGAACTGCCACATTTATTCTCTTTGAGTTTAGGAGAACTCATCCAAACTAAGACTAAAACTAAGACCATCTAAAATACCAATTGTACAAACATTTAAATGCTATTTTAAAGGGCTAGGTGTTATGTCAGCTCTAATATTGATATTGCTTTTACTGGAATGGTCCAATACTGAACATGTTGTTATTAGTTGGCATCCAAGCTGTCGCAGTCTCTCTGTGTCATCTGTCATTCCCAATTTGTCCTCAGTGCATCAAATTTGTCTTTTTTAACAGACTCAGTGTGACAGTGAGTAAAAATGGAAAGCATTTATGCTGAAAAATGTCTGTATGTCTACTCTATCATGCAACAAATTCATTTATATCCAAGATAAATGCATTTTATAATTACTTTTCTAAATTGAAATGTAAATTTGTGAGCTTTATTGTAACTTAAAATACATTTGTGAGCTAAAATCTTAATATTGGTATCAGCAAATATCGGTAATCAGCAGCAGCAGCAGCAGCAGCAGCAAGTCATGTACCCCAGTTTATACCATAATTTAAAATGACGCATCCGGAAGCCAGACTGTGTGACATACAGTAGGCTTTGGCTGCAGTTTTCTGTAAATATTGTTTTTGTTGACATTACAGCTGATCCTACAGCGAGCAATGGGCCACTTTTTAGATTTTAAATTCATATGAGGGGTTAGCCTTATTGGGTGCCTGCAAAAGTGCTTTGCTTCAATAGAGCGAAATCTCTCAGGTATAAGTTAACACAAAATTGCTTCCTAGGGCAATTTTAAACCGCGTCTAAGTCCAAGGAGGGAAACTAAACCAATGAAACTGCCGCGCCCGGGGTAAAACAGATCTGCAGCGTCGGCTAGTTCTGTTGGATTTCTGGGTTAAGTGAACATCACGTCACAGTAAAATGAAAACATGGCTGTACAAACAAAAGCGGGCTGAGGAACCACAGCCTTGAACCAATACAAGTGCTGACCCAGGCGAGATGAGAAAGTTAATTTATGACCAAACTGTTCTTCTGATTGTCTGATCATAAATCATTCAGAAAGCAACTTTTTTTCTAAAAGGTTATCTCCATTTCTCAGCAAAGACCCCTATTGTTTTTGCAAAGAATGAAAAGGTTATGGTGATGGTAAAATTTACTCTGTTACATTTACGGGAGTTGAATTAAATCTTATGTGATCATTTTGTGATTTTTGAAAATGAGATGTAGAACTTATTTTTCCTTTTATAATATTGACTGATTGAAATATTTTTGTTATATGTTTTATCTTCATTGTTGTTTCATGTGTTTGTTCCAGAATCAGTTAATAACTTGAAGAAATGTGCTTGTTCTAACAGCACAGACAGGTTTGGTTCTTCTTTCCACTGTGAGCAAATCTACAAATATTAGTGAGTGAACGTGAAAAGTCTTCAGTGCCAATCTCAGTGTTTCTCAAACCTTCCACACCAAATATTACCTAAGAAAAGATTTGACCGTCCAAGTACAACCAGATCTAAAGCAGATAAAATAACTATTTTGGGCTGGAAGGATTAATATACATAAAATAATCCAATTACTCATACAGCAGTTTTAAACAAGAACTTATCTAAAGGACGACAAAATGTGGACAAACGGATCCCAAATAAAGTAAATACTTGTACTATCGAAAAGAGTACTCCAAATACCCAAATGTGTGCATTTGTTTATGTTTGTCTGTCGCTACATTATCATAATTCTGATGCTCAAACAGTTACTCAATACTCAGTAGTGTTTTATTTGAGCAATTTAATTTCTCCTTGATTCATATCATCTTAAAAGGGCAGATTTGACATAGAAATCCCTTCTCAGGCCCGAGTTTAGACCAAAGTGACTGAGGGTGCATCCGAGGATCCAAGAGGTGCAAAGACTCTTCCATTAAAGCTGGGGCACTCAACTTGTTTTTCTCATGCTAATTATTAAACATTTTCTCTTTTCAAACTTGTAAGAACGAGTATGACTCGCACTTTGAGATGAGAGCTAATTGGCTTCGCAGGGATATCGCCCTGCTTCACTTTTGTGTCTGAAAAAGCTGAGCTAAAGCTGGGCGAGTGGCCAGTCAAATGGATGCATGTGAATACTAGTGATGTGCCAAAGGATATGTCAGAGTGGAGTCAGGAAGGATTAAGTACCTTTTTCCCTACTTCACAGTTTGAAAATGAGGTACCCCAGCTTTAAGTGTCATTATTTTATGTGCCTGGAAAGAGAAGGCAAACACTTTTAATTAACTAAGGCTGCAATGTTCCCTTTTGTGCCCCTGTAGACTCCAGTGTGCTTGCTCTTGAGTGAGAGTTTCTGGACTTACTTTGTGCAGATGAAAACAGGAGGTTGGATTGAGGCTGGTTTGGAGCAGCTGGTCCCTGGACAGTAATCCTCCAGTGTACGGCAACAGAGGAGGGTCATCTGTGCACCAGTCTGCTGCAGCGGGGAAGTGGCTCTGGTCCAAAACCATCTACAGGGAACAGGGTTAGGGTTAGGGTTAGACTCAGAATCACAGAGCCTTGTGTTTTAAAAGAAATAACATACATGTATAATATCACCAGATGTGATAAAACATGAGGATCTCACACTCCTAATGACTGGCTTGTTTTTTACCAGGTTGTGCCAGTTTAAACTTTAGATTATATTTGTTCACCTGGGTTTTCAATTGATTATCATTTGTGTGCTATTGTGGGGGAGTTACTGAGTTCCAACTGGATGAATGAAAATGTGTGTAAGTTGAATTACCTGTATATGACATTATTGACTAAGGTGACAAAGTATTATGAATTAGCATAATTTAAATGACGTTCACATTCATTTGAATGTCCTAAAACACCATCTTAGTACCTCACATGGCTTCACAAATGGCTGTTGTTTGACCTGCTCAAATAATAAGTCAAATAATAATCAAAACCAGACTCTTTTTGAGGTGAACACTACAGAAGTGTCGTAGCCTGTTACGCAGGAGTCAGTCTGCGCTGGAACATGACTCTATGCAAAAGAGTCTGGACTGAGATTTGCTTAGAGCATGAATAAACACAGGTCACGCTGTTCCCAGACACGTGTGACAACAGGACCAGACACTTCTCACACAGAGACGTTGTTTTATATGTATCGTGACACATTTCTTAAATAAACATAAGGCATTTTTCAGACTTCTTCAACCAGTTTTTGGACACCTAGCATTATATTTTGCATTGTACAACCCTTACGCATGGAGAATGAAAACCGAGGCCTTACATTAATTAAATTCCCGCTGCTGGAGCCGAGGAGTAAACAACTTTGAATTAGGCCAAAAAGAGTATTTGCATAGGTTGAACTGAAGGAGGTGAAGAGCTGTGAAATGAACAGAAGAAGCCTGTTAAAGGTGATTGAGCTGTGAAAACACAGAGGAGCACTCTGAGATGACAACAAGAGACGAGGGGGATGTTTTTTGAGCATTGACTATGGACTCCTCAGAATTAAATGTGCACAAATGAAACAAAATGCAAGTTTGTGATGCTAGAACATTATAATGTGGTTGAACACTCAAAATCTGTGCTTATTATCAACACACTGAGTCATTATTTTTCAAACACAGACATTAGTTTAAACATTGTACAGCAGACTTTTCATAAAGGTATAAAACATGACATGGCATTTTACTTATATAACTTACAGGACATAATTTTACATTTTGTTCATTGTAAACGCCAATATATTTGATAGAAACAGGTCCATTGACTTCATTTTTGAAACTGCAGAACTGATAGTGACATTTTACTGTCGCAAGGAGAGGATTTTCATTTACTTGGCTTTGTGATTGATAAATGCCTATTTTAGACCTAATGTTTGACCTAATGAGTCTGATTATTTTGAGCAAGTGAATGTGCAGAGCTGGAGATCGAAGGTATGTGAAGATGAACATTTTCTGAGCATTCAAACCTCAAATACAGGACAATACTCAAATGAATCCAATCATAAAACAACTTTGAGTAACACAATGGTAAGATTACACCAATAATACCTGGTTAAACACTCAGAAAAGTCAATTTAACATAATATGCACTCTTTAAGTCTGACTAATTGTGCAGCCACTCATTCGTCAGTAATTCGCTGATGCAAGCGACCGGATTCTCAGCAAATGCCGCGTCACATTTTGATCATGAAATAAGAATGTCCCCTCCAGCTGCACAAAAAGGCGTTTTACAGCTTGGATTGACTAATTGATCAATACAAGTTAATTTGCATACTCTGAGATCGCTGACTCTGCATCTGCACGTATGAGCTGTGGACAACCTTGTGAATATGTTAACCTTTGTTAAGTCAGTGAGAAACCGTATTAGAGATGAGCGGTCGAAAGATTGATGACGGCGAAATAACAACCTCTGTGATTAAATAAAGGAATGTTTAATTCATTGTTTAAATAATGTGGTTTCATGGCATTAATCAAACAATCGTAATTTTGCTTCTAATAACCAGGGCAAAAAGTTAAAGCTCAATTTACGGTCATTTTGAAAGACAGAACATGCTGCAATGGAAACAATGGATGGATACCGTTTGCAATGCGCTTTGAGCAGCAGAAACAGAGTAAAAACACCGGTGAGGTGTTATTAAACCTATAAGTGTTATGTTGGGTACATTTCACAACTATTTAATACAACCTGCTTAATAAAAACACACTGATTACTCTGGTCAGATGTTGGTCTTCATTTCTCCAAACGTTGCATACAAGTAACTGTTTTTATTAGTGACTGTAAGGTTTTATCACAATCTTTTTATATTACTTTAGTAAATACAGTAAAAACTGCAGAATAAGCTGTGTGTATTCTTCTTGTACTTATGTGACCCTCTCTAAGGTTTTATTCACTGCAGTGTAAGTTCCTGCAGTGCAGGACACCAATATATTGCCACAGAATGACAGACACAAATGTGCAACAGCAACTCAGCTCAAATGAAGAAATAACCTCCTGAGTTTAGAAGGTTGTCATTAATTAAATAATCATATTTATGCCTCTACTAAATGTGCTATTAATAGAAAACCATAAAGTAAGTAAGAATTGTTAATTGGCTTGTGAGAAATATGCATGCAGTATTTGGAAAATATCCCTATGACGAGCTGGCCCCTGTCCAGGGTGCACCCGCCTAAGGCCCAAAGTCACTGGGATAGTCTCCAGTGTCCCACGTCTCTTCTCTGTCTTGTCACTCTCATGGATTTAAACATTTCCTTGTCCTGAGGATTCAACACATTTAGTTACAGATCTGTTCAACAATCCTCTGATTCCATCTGATGTTTGTATTCTTGACATCAATAACCATTTAGAACCATTTAAAACAACATGGCTCTGGCCCTTCATTGTGTCTTACTTTCATCGGTCCTCGCCACACGCGCCTCTCTTTGTCTCCGTGTGCGCGTGCCTGTGGCGGGTGCACGTGGCCCCATCCTTCGGACCGGAGACAGGATTTGGTGACAGCCGTAACAAACACGTAAGGTCTCAGTCACCGGGATTCAGGCGCGGGACTGGAGAGCAAAGCAGGCGGAGGAGGTGAACCAGAGACCGGGGACGCACGAGCCACGCACGGAGAGACGCACGGAGAGACGCACGGAGAGACGCACGGAGAGACGCACGGAGAGACGCACGGAGAGTTGGACCGCTGCCACCGCGAGCTCCAGCCCCGGGAAGAGAGACACAAAAGAGGAGGATGAGAAAGTGAAGCCCGCATTTCTCCCCTGAACTTTTGATCTGAGCTGCGGGAGGAAGTGAGGGGACTCCATGAGCGGAAAAAACAAATCTAAAGAGGATAAAGATGCGTCCAAAGGTGAGTCACGGGGGAATCAGGTGGAACAGGGTGGTTTTATTATAGAAATAGAGCAGAGGTGATGGCAATAACTCCCTAAATTATAAACTAAATAGAAAGAGGTGTTAGTGACTTAAAGTGAGGTTCACACTATCCAATAATTAGCACGTGAGCGCACTTTTGTTGTCAAGACAAGAGCGCCCCACTGGTCTTGTTACGCGACAGAGTAAAAGCCTTTTGTTTTGTTCCGCGTGAAACCAAAAGCCGTCACTTGTCCCGGAGCTTTCCCGTAGCTTTCCCGTGGCTTTCCCGTGGCTTTCCCGTAGCTTTCCCGTGGCTTTCCCGTGGCTTTCCCGTGGCTTTCCCGTAGCTTTCCCGTGGCTTTCCCGTGGCTTTCCCGTGGCTTTCCCGTAGCTTTCCCGTGGCTTTCCCGTGGCTTTCCCGTGGCTTTCCCGTAGCTTTCCCGTGGCTTTCCCGTGGCTTTCCCGGAGCTTTCCTGCGTCTCTCCCTTTAGCCGCCGACACACCTCGCAAACGACGCAACAATTTAATTTGCTCTCCCGAACACTGCCATAAATCGACGCGCGACGAGGCGCAAAGGAACCTGGGAAACTACATCACCATGGAGACGGCCAGGGTGGTACCCGCTGAGCGTCTTAATGATAGAAGCTGTAGGACTCATTCAAGACACTGAAGCTCTGAGTCTCAGCAGGAATGGAAAGGCTTTGAGTGCTGGTAATCTGGATTTTATTTTATCATTGGCGTTTTCTTGCTTTTGTGGAAGAAACTACCTTAGAAGTAGAATCCCACGAGCTTCGTCCTCGAGCTTCATGAGCAGGACAAGTGTTTGTACGCCACATGTTTTAACAAATCCTAAAACTAGTGTGTGATTATTTATTCATATAAATCTCTCTCTCTCGGAGTGTGTCCGGTTTGGGGACGACAGGATCTCATCTCTGCTGTTTGCAGACGATGTTGTCCTGATCCATCAAACCCGGACCTGCAGCTGCACTGGGACGGTTTGCTGCCGAGTGTGAAGCGGCTGGGATGAGAATCAGCACCTTCAACTCTGAGGCCATGGTTCTCGACCGGAGAAAGGTGGCTTGCCCTCTCCGGGGTGGGGAGTCTTGCCTCAAGTGGAGGAGTTCAAGTATCTCGGGGAAAGATGGAACATGAGATCGACAGGTGGATCGGTGCAGCGGCTGCAGTGATGCAGTCGCTGCATCGGACCGTTGTGGTGAAGAAGGAGCTGAGTCGAAAGGCAAAGCTCTCGATTTACCGGTCGGTCTACGTTCTGACCTCACCTATGGTCACGAGCTTTGGGTAATGACCGAAAGAACAAGATCGCGGATACAAGCGGTCGAAATGAGAGATAGGGTGAGGAGCTCAGTCACACGGGAGGAGCTCAGTCACACGGGAGGAGCTCAGAGTAGAGCCGCTGCTCCTCAGCTGGCTCGGGCATCTGTTCCGGATCCCTCCTGGGCGCCTCCTTGGGGCGAGTTTTGTTTCTTTGAGCATGGCAACACATGCATGTTTACTCATGTGTTACTGTTTCTATTGTGAGAGCAAGTCACTATTTAGACAAGAACATAAAATGAATCCATATTGTAATTTAGACCTGATGACTGACTCAGAGAGAGCCAGACTTCTGCCAAGACTTTAAGATACAATTAGTCCCAGGATTTGTTCCCTCAATGAAAAGTGCAGATGCTGCTGACTGCTCATTACACTCCACACAAAACACCCTAATTGGACACTAAACGACCTCATGATTCAGATTCGGATTCAGACTTCTTTATCCCTCCTTGGGCAATACATTTTAACAACCTCAGACAATTAAAAATAACAGTTTTAGAAATAAACACTAAACATGGTGGAGCCCATTCATAAATATATGGAACAAAAAGGTATTCAATAGCACACAATTAAAAGAAGATGACAACACAAGTGCTACAAAGAGTTTAGCAGCCTGAAACCTTATATCTTGACGACCCAACCTAAAATTATATTAAAAATAAAAGAAATTCTGCAACTGAGTCAGCGACCTCCCCTTTCTTCATCTGTGTAATCCCTGAATCGTACAAGAAGACTCCACAGCAAAAGAAGCGTGAATCATGTCAACTCTTACTCGTGGCTAATCCTCTGTGTTCCCCTTTTTCACAGCAATGAAAGTTATAAGTAGTATTAAGTTACAATGTTTTACAACAATAAATTGACACTCTTTGAAACATCGCACCCGCCACAAACGTTCCACTTGAGTAATACAGATTTTTATGTTTTGACTGGGACATACTTCATATTCACTTGATAGACTGTTTTTTTTATTCTGCATCCAATAGTTAGGTCGCAGTAGACATTTAATCGCAATAATATTAAGCATGTTATAATATAAATGTCCAGAGAAAATGAAAGAAATGTATTTGTGTCAAAATCTAATGTTGTCTTGTTCTCATGGATCAAATATCATGTTTACTTTGGATTTTACAGCTAATTTTGATTCACGGAAACCACCACAATCCAGTATTTCATAACCGAGACTGAACCAGACCTAACGAAAAAGACATAAAACCAAGACAGGTCATTAATCAGGTCTCAAACTGGACCAAAACAAGGATTTAACAAGCTCTAATCCCAGAAAAAGATCAAAATGGACTTGAAAACCACTGCTTTAGCGCCTGAGCTGCTGCAGAACAATAACAACACGCCCCGAATCCAATCTCCCTCCAGCAGCAGAAGTAGAAGTAGCCGTAGCAGTATTAACCGCGCCTTGTACTAGCCCTGATTTGTCACGTTGTCACATTTGCGGAGTCAGCTACATTTAGGGCCACTACGCGCGCACAGGCCGGGACTACTCCACTGGTGTCGGGGGCCAGAGTGTGAATAAGAACAGCCACTGAGCTATTTAATCAATCAGCATAACGCGCGGGAGCGGCCGGGGCCCCATCGTTCCTGCATCCAGAGCGTTTTATCGAGCAAAGCGCATTGTTTTACGACCCTCGCGAGACGTGTTTTCTTATTTCCATGAGGTTGTTACTGACGGGGCTGCGCCGTGTTGGGGGGGGGGAAGATAAAGAGAAACGTACGAGCGACGCGGGGGGGGGGGGCTTCAGGTAATAAAGTTGGTTTCGCGGCGAGCAATATGGATCGGATTTAAAGTGCTGAGCAGAAATGAAAGATGTGGGGAATGGAAATATTGGAGAATTGCAGCAGTCTGTTTCCTTCTGCAGTGTTTTGTATGAATTCAATATGAAGATGTGCTGTGCAAAAGGCTGCAGTGGAATGTCAGTGCTCGTAAAGTTGAGTAGGGCTGCAGTAGTATTGACGTCGCAATGGTTACTAACGCAATAATGGACAATTGCAACTACATATTTAATGTAATAACAGCAACCTGACAGAAATGTACTGCTTTTGATAAAGAAAATGTTTAAAAAATGTTTAATTTATTCATTATTTTCCTTATTTGCTCAAAATTAGCTTTGATTTAGTATCTGTTAGAGACATATAACGCTCTATCACCTTTAATGAGCTGTAAATCTTGTTATAAAGGTGCTTCCTCATCATATGTTCACACAAAGTTGCATTTTGAGTGATTCATGTTTGACTTAATCCTGTATTGTCCTGCAACTGAGGCTCGTGCGCTCAGAAAATTCCGGTTTTCACTTACCCCCTATCCCCGCCCACACAAATAAGGGTCTCGTGTAGAGTTATTTTCAAAAATACCAACATGTGAACAAAAAATCCGCCGCTTGTAATGAAAATGTCACTGTTAAAAGCCGTCTGTTATGAAGTTGTTTTAATACAACTAAAACGATTGCGTCAATAAAAGTATATTAAAATGAATGAAATATTGAGCTATATAACAGCCGTACCACATAAACAAGCCATGGTCTATCATACATTTTCTATGAAGCAATTACTAAAGAAATATAAATTACAGACATAAAAGACAGGACTCGATCGTTTTAGAATGCTCTTGGTCTGATATAAGGCCAAATAAATCCTCATATTGTATTGAAATTAGTCTTGATTTTCTCTTGGTGCTTGATTCAACAGTCGCCGCTAAAGTAACGGCTTGTTTCAGTCCCACGAGCCTCGCCAAGTGTGCTGTTTACCTCCAAAAACAAATTACATAAGAAGTTAGTCACTGCATGTGCTGCTTTTGACCTGCTCCTAACACAAAAGGACTTGTCATCAGGGTTTTAATAAACAGCCCACTTAAAGCTTTCATGAAACGCAACACAAAACTGCCTGAAGTCATGACAAATGTAGGATGAGTTATGAGAGAGTGCACAGAATATTCAGAACACAAAGCAATTGATTGTTTTATTTTTGCTCTACATGACTTTTCTTATGGAGCGTCCGCCACCAGCTTTTTCCTCTGCGCTACAGTTGTCAAAAGTATCGATACCCAACAGATTCTACGGTAATCAGTGTTAAAATATGATCAAAACTAAACACTGAAGTATCGATACCCAACAGATACTACGGTAATCAGTATTAAAATATGATCGAAACTAAACACTGAAGTATCGATACCCAACAGATACTACGGTAATCAGTGTTAAAATATGATCGAAACTAAACACTGAAGTATCGATACCCAACAGATACTACGGTAATCAGTGTTAAAATATGATCGAAACTAAACACTGAAGTATCGATACCCAACAGATACTACGGTAATCAGTGTTAAAATATGATCAAAACTAAACACTGAAGTATCGATACTGAAAACAGGTTCAAAATTAGACCTTTTCTGAACAGTTTTAGAGAATAAGAGAACTAGTTTGAGACCCCATGATAATATTAAAGATAGTTCTATTATTTTACGTTAAAAATGACAGTCTGTTTGGTAAATGTGGGCGATATTGAGTCAAGGATCCCGATGATATTAAGTCAATCCAACAGAAATGAGTTAAAAAAATTGTTTTAAAATGCATTAGAGGTTTAATTTGAAGATAAATGAGATATGTCTGCTATAAAACTTCACTATAGTGTAAAATATCTCCTTATACACACATTTATAACATCACTTTTTCCATTTAAACTATATAATAAAGCGATCTTTAAATTTTGCAAATCAACGCTCTCGATATTGTTTTAATACCTCTACTGTAAAAAGGTGATTTTAATAATTTGGTGGTTATCTGTGTTGAGTCTCTTTTAGTAGTGTTCTTATATAAAAAAAAAAATAGAGTCTTAAATATGAGTATTGTACAAAACTGCTCTGTGGATCTGGAAACTTCCACGCCGCACATAAACATTAAATATGAGATGTGATCAATGAAACGCCATAAACATTCAAAGCAACGCAATAACATCTTCATGAATAACTTAACTAAAGGATTTCATGTATTGACCGCTGATTAGTGACTCTCCGTTTCAAATATATTTCCAGATGAGATTTTCCCTGCTTAAAAATATATGGCCAATAATACTGCACTATTTCTTCTCATTAATTCATAAGCACGTGCTCCAGTTGAATAATATTGAGTTGCTACTACATCGATTAAGTCAATAAATCATTCAACACGCACATTATAACTGAATTACATCCAAACTGCACAAACCTGCTCAGACTCAGGCCTCAATCGCTTTCCCTGAAATGAAAGTGTTTTTTTACTATTATTAAGAAACTCATTAACATCTTGATCTGTTTAATCCTCGTCTCCAACACAAGGAGGATCTGGTCGTTGTGGAGGGGCGAAAGGGAAGATTCGCTGGACAATTACCATTTTAATTGAGATTGATTTTAATGCAGTGCAGGTCATCTCGTTTCCTGATTTGAGCAAAGTCATATTTGCGGTGGTTGTGCTGGGAAATGATGCATTTCATGCACAAACTGGATCCCTTTCTCTCGTTGTCATATTTGTGGTGCTTTTATTTGAATGTGTTGTGGTTTCTATTGCAAAGTTTAAGTGTGTTGTAGGAAGAGTGAGGAGATTTTTTTTTAATGTCTGCAATACAAGATTATGCATTGTTTTAAAAATGAGAATTAAATGTATAGTATTTCTTAGATTAGAATGATATAGTATTTCTTAGATTAGAATAATATAGTATTTCTGTTCTGAAAGAAAATCAAAAAGAAAAAAGAAAAAGACACCGTGACTTGCTTTTAGGTCAGTGTCACGTTGTTTTTGTTTTTTCAGCTGTAGTAAATCGTGTTGGAGTCCATAACTAACTCAAAAAACATAGATGTTGGTGTTGTTTGGGTCAACGGTCTGTCCCTCTGTGGAGACCTTCGCTTATCACACGTCGCCCTCTAGCGGTGGATACCTATAGTTACAGTTGGTAAATACAGCTCCTGCTCCACTCCCCCTCGTGCACTAAACACTTCAGAGATGTAGTTTTACTCCAGTGATGATGATGACAATGGCTCTGCTCCAAAGGTCTGGACCTCGTCACTTTTGGCTGCACGTTCTCAGTCTGGTCCTGTCTGTGAGCCAAAGAGTGCGACAGCTTCTGGGACAATAAAGTGCGAGACGAGGTTAGGACCTGATTTCAATGCACAGCCAAGAAAAACTACAGGATTTAAGGACCATTTAAAGGGACGTGTTATGTGAAACAGTGTTTCTCATCCTTAGTTTACTCAGAGTTGTATTTCGATTCCTGCATGTTTGAGTGGTGCTCTTATGTCCTGCATTTGAGGCTTGAGGGCTGGAAAAAGAGCTGTTCACTGTTCTATGCGTGTTATTATAAGAAATATTCAGATTTCAGCACATGTGGGGTTAAAAAATGACACAGTCACTTTTCAACGGTAAAAACACAGTGGAGGGTTGTCAGAGGCCCCAGTTCTATTATTCAGCTGTTCTAGATCAATATTACTGTTTACAATGAGCAAAATGTAGAATAATTATCAATGAATGTTATAGTTTATAATTACATTCATTTTTTTTTTTTTTTTAATTTCTTCTTCAAAATGAAACTATGATTTTAAACCTTTTGAAATGGAAATGTTCTTCTTCGTCTGGCCGCTGCTTTTCTCCATGGAGATGTTGCTTTTCTTTGCATGTTCCACTGTAGCGTGTACATGTTGTTCTTGGTAATGAATTGCAGTTTTTGATGGTTGTATAATTACATTCAAACTAAATGACACTTTAGTTTCCACATGATTGATTTTTGAAGATTTGCAGATGTATCTAAAGTCATTCACTATGAAAATCCTTAAATCTGAAGTAATTTGCTGTTGGTGAAGATTGTGTATTGGTCCTAGCTAATGCTGATTCCATTTTGATTCATGAGGTGCCATCCAGGATTATTGAGCCGTAGGTGGAAACAAGTAAGTTCAAGCGCACAGCAAGACAGTTATTAAGTTACCAGACAATCCACACTCAGTATACACAATCCAGAATAAGTATACACAATCCAGAATAAGTATACGCAATCCACACTCATTATACACAATCCACACTCATTATACACAATCCACACTCATTATACACAATCCACACTCAGTATACACAATCCACACTCGTTATACACAATCCAAACTCAGTATACACAATCCACACTCATTATACACAATCCACACTCATTATACACAATCCACACTCAGTATACACAATCCACACTCAGTATACACAATCCACACTCATTATACACAATCCACACTCATTATACACAATACACACTCAGTATACACAATCCACACTCATTATACACAATCCACACACATTATACACAATCCACACTCATTATACACAATCCACACACATTATACACAATCCACACTCAGTATACACAATCCACACTCATTATACACAATCCACACACATTATACACAATCCACACACATTATACACAATCCACACTCAGTATACACAATCCACACACATTATACACAATCCACACTCAGTATACACAATCCACACACATTATACACAACCCACACTCAGTATACACAATCCACACTCATTATACACAATCCACACACATTATACACAATCCACACTCAGTATACACAATCCACACTCATTATACACAATCCACACTCAGTATACACAATCCACACTCAGTATACACAATCCACACTCATTATACACAATACACACACATTATACACAATCCACACTCATTATACACAATCCACACACATTATACACAATCCACACTCATTATACACAATCCACACACATTATACACAATCCACACACATTATACACAATCCACACTCAGTATACACAATCCACACACATTATACACAATCCACACTCAGTATACACAATCCACACACATTATACACAACCCACACTCAGTATACACAATCCACACTCATTATACACAATCCACACACATTATACACAATCCACACTCAGTATACACAATCCACACTCATTATACACAATCCACACTCAGTATACACAATCCACACTCAGTATACACAATCCACACTCATTATACACAATACACACTCAGTATACACAATCCACACTCATTATACACAATCCACACTCATTATACACAATCCACACTCATTATACACAATACACACTCAGTATACACAATCCACACACATTATACACAATCCACACTCAGTATACACAATCCACACTCATTATACACAATACACACTCAGTATACACAATACACACTCATTATACACAATCCACACTCATTATACACAATACACACTCAGTATACACAATCCACACTCAGTATACACAATACACACTCAGTATACACAATACACACTCATTATACACAATACACACTCAGTATACACAATACACACTCATTATACTGTATATTCTGTGGGGAACGTTGTGCTCAAATCCATGTTTTTATGCTAAAGCTGGGATGTTTCACTTCTGTTTGGTGTAAAAGCAGAACATGCTGCTTGATTCTGACACATTTGACCCTCTCGATGTGAGTCACAGTTTGACACTTTGAGAGTTGTTTAGTGCTCGCTTCACTTTCACGTCTGAAAAAAGCTGATCTAAAGCTTTGCACGTCAATATCAACGGATCAAACGGATTAGTGAGTTTCGAGTTAGACATTTTCAAATACCTACTTACTTATTTCACTGTTCAAAAATGAGATGCTCCATCGTTCAGCAGTTTATTAAGTTTAGCAATATTATAATTTAATCTCTGAAAATCTTAATATAAAAATTTAAAGCAAGCAACCAATAAACTAGGGTTGTCCAAAACTTAATACCCAGATAATATTCAATAAGATATTCCTTTGTTGTCCCACATGGGGACATTTCATTGATGCAACGCAGGTAGATACAGAGGTAGATACAGAAGAAAAACGCGATACCGATACTCAACAGCTGTCGGCTTTTAAAAGAGTCACTCCAGAAAGAAAGTTACAAGTGCTACACAGAAGAAGACAGTTGCACAAGTCAGAAACAACTCACATTTCACCCTGGAGAGACAAAGAGACCACGAGAATGGACTGCTTAGCAAGCTTTATTCATGAGTTATTTGGCGCTCAGACCCCGGCAGAAGACGTTGCAATCATGGGCACTCCATGATCTATTTGTATTAGATGTCTCCCCCCGGAGCCTGGAGACTGGTGGTGGTAGATGTGAAGAGAAGGTAGAAGATGAGGGGAATGCAAAGGAGGAGCTGGGGAGGTGGTGGGTCGCAGTACGGTTTGAGCGGCCGAGCCATCTGCCTGAGGGCTTAAATGTGACCGCCTGGGCGCTGATTGGAGCGGGGAGGAGTCACTTGAGAGCGTTGATTGGGGATGAGGAGCAGGTGCGAGGGCCATGGTGCAGACGCCCCCTGACCTTTCACCCTCCTTCTTTGGCCAGGAAAAACTGCACAACCTCTTTGGGATGAGCGCAGAAACCTGGAAGAGTCCATGGTGAAGTGAGGGATCTGACTCTCACAGACGGACAGGCGGACGCCCGCTTGAGTGCGATGATGGCGCTGGGGAGAGGGGTCCTTCCATGGAGGCCTTGACGTAGATGGGTGGAGTTAGGTCTTCCAGGCTGAATTCACGCAGGCTTCATTTCTAACATTATATGAGCAGCTGTGCAGTTTCAGAGTCCTGTCCTAAACAGACCTGTGCCAGACCAGAAAACAGCTGCGACACCAACGTCTCAAAACTACAATTGCGTTGACATGAAAATTTTATTATTTTTTACAGTAATAAACTTGTGTTTTCGCATCATTCTTGTGGGATCAAAACAAGTATCGAGTTTGATGATATTTTCCCTCAGAATCTTTCTAATAAGACCAAGAAAGAAACATCAGCAAATTAAAATACTATTATTATTACAATAGTTTGATTCACTCGTTTTGGGGTGTTTTAACACCATTCAATGTGTTATTTAATTAATATAAGTTTGACCTTTCATGTAAAATATGCAGTGATGAATTTGAGATGTATTAAAATTATGCTGAAGCTGATGGACAATATTGAACATACCATTTATATCCACAAGAGGGCAGTATAAGAGGTAAATATAGTCTTTGTCCCTCACTAATCAAGCAAATGTCCAAATGTCCCATTGTTTTTTGAGATTTGGAGAGATGCAAAATTTAAAAGTCCATCGTTTATTGAAAAAAATATGTATTAAACTGGCATTTAACCCGGCACGAGAATTGTGTGGTCTTCTGAAAGTCTTTTATTATTTTTTATTATATAAGCTATATATTGTATATGTTATATTGTTGTTAATTTGTAGTTATTTGATGTTTACCTATTTATTAAAGATCATTTTCATTATCTATTTGACCTCTGCATGTTTTGCACTCTGTGCAGTACTTTGGAGACGTTGTGTAATGTGCTTTACAAATAAAGTTGGATTGGACTGCAAATGAAAAAAGTTATGTTTTCAATGTCTTTCGATGAAGGGTATGCGCTAATATTCCTGCACTTTTGTGATTCATTTGACAAACATTTCAACTTTTTCTCATGATTAAACCACAACTAATATGTTTGAACAGGGTTGACATAATGTCGTCTGACTATTGTTATCGGAATCCTCAAAAGAAAACATTTAGATTTTTTATTTTTGTGAATATCACCCTCTAACCAAGATGTTATTTCCCCCATTTTATTTAAATTTCATGAACCTTTTGGATGTCCCTGACGCTTTTACTTGATGTTCATTGTTTTAATTTCCCAGGATGCCTCTTGCCACAGCAGATTCCTCTGCTTGTGTCCATCTGTATTAAAGTGTGTAACGCGTTAATCCCCTCCATAGTGCCCCCTACGGGAAGCAGCCCGTCAGCGCCGCTCTGTTAAAGCCTGATAATGAGGACAATAATGTGGACTGAGGCTGGAGTCTGAATAAACAGTGTTGTCTGTAACTTCCTGCTGCTGTAATGCTGCTTAATGTGACCACACCAGGGCCATTAGCCGTTTGCTGAATTCTGCTGTTTTCAATTATAGCCATAAAGCTCACGTTTCTCCATGTTTTTCTCTCCCGTCTTTAACTCTTTAGTGCCGGATTTTAAAGCACCACACGAGTAGAATCTGGCTGTTCTGCTAAACGGGGCTGAACTGTTTTATGGTAAATTGCAAGTACCTATATTGTTAGTTTTGCTCTTAATAATACTTTTTAGGGCTACAACTAACAATTATTTTATTTATTTATTAGTTTAGCATTAATTCTTTCGATTTATTGATTTGTTTAGAATGCGATTTGTCCCCTTGAATATCAGATTTGTAATAAATTTGACCCAGAAGAAGCTAAAGTCATGTTTCTTGTGGAGTATCTAAATACACTAAATGTAAGTAGTTGAAGTAGTGCGAGTCCTAAACCTTTTTTCTCAACACGTGGTGGGGTTTTTTAGTCTCCCAGATAACGATTATTCAAATGCTAAATTAGTTGATGATTACCTCAATAATTAGTCAGCAATACATTGATTAACCTGTTTCAGCCCTACTTCTTTTAAACGCGTCCTGGAGCATTAAACATTTGAGGGAAAGCTGAACATATTGACTGCAAAACACGAATCGCAAGCATTTTAGACAATTTTTTGCAGGAATCTAAGCTAAAAGCATTTTGTGTTTAGTTGGACACTTCTATTATATGATTGCAGTCATTTCAATATGAGCCACTCAGATATTGATTTGATTTGGTGTTATTCTTGTGGCCCCACAGCTAAGATGATTGCCATAAAAATAAACTGTATTTTTGGGGCCTAAACATCTACTTTTTCTTGTATTAGTGAAGCATTCTTTGTTAATGTAGAAACCCTAGAATACGAAACGTCTACGACTCATTATAGATACTAACCCACTCATTCAGCGTTTTATTCATAGCAGCTCATGTTTTTGATGATATTGTACATTTAGAAAAGGTTTAACTCTTGCTTTCAGGTTAATGTGTCAGTTATAAAGTAATACTGCTCGAGCCTAAACGGAAATGTAAAGTATGTGGTGCAAGGATTCCTCTCTCTAACCACTACATTATCATCGTCTTTAACCCACAATCACTTACGCCTACAGTTTGTTAAAGACTTATAAAGCAACATCTCCTTGAATCCCTCTCTTTTGTGATTCCGTCCATCACATAAATCACAGGTTACGACGCAGCACCAGGGAAAATAGCCTCTGTGGATTGAAAACTTTGTATTGTTTTTAAATTGATTGTCTCCTAGTGTGCCCAGAACATTCAGGGGAGATCCGGTGGGGCGTGCTCGTCTTTACAAGTCTAAATGATGAGGCTTGTTGCTGTCGTTGATGTTTTCGTGTCTAGCCTGACATAAACTAGTTTTGACAGTCAATAAAGTTTTTTTCTTATCTTAATAAATGCGCAGTCACTATAAACAACTAATACATCCACGTTACACAGTTTTATGAATGATTTTGTACTGGATTTTGAACGGTTAGCCCCGCCCGCTTAGTGTCATCTCTCATTTTGACCCACGACAGACGGACTGGGACGGTCACAGTCATTTGTATCCACACGGTTTTCATCCAACAACATGCCTGCCTCCAATAATATCACGACGTTGTGATATATGCAGTAATTGAGATATTGCACGTACTACTCTATAATACATCACTGTTTTAAATGCAACAAATGCATATTCATAACAGTATTTATTTGGTAAATCCCCACATGCTAATTCTGTTTATGAAATACACTTAGTTAAAATGCCAACTGTACTATGTAAATAAGTTTACTTTCTCTAAATAAGCGACTCATTTGCAGTGCTGCCACAACAGAGTTTTGTGAAATCTACAAAAACATGTGGCGATATTTCATTAGAGCAGCTGGTGTAAAAACATTAAGTGCTTGCATATGGTTCTCATCCAACAAATGCCTTTTAGAATCTATGACTAAAACTAGAAGAAATAAGAAAGTTAGGTAACCAGGACCAAATAAACATGTACTTTGGTCAATATATATACATTTTTACAACTAGATCTCAACTTCATTCAACTTCACTTTACTCAGTACACCTCTGCTCTGTCTATTTCAGACTTCAGACATTAATGTGTTTGTGTCTGTGGAATATACATTAGTGCGAGCGGCCTTTTAGTGAGTAAGAGCTCTGTGATTCCTTATTTTTGCATTCCCTCTGCTGCTGTGTTACCTTAAATACATCGAATAACTACAAGACAGATTTACACCCATCCTCACCTTGTTTCCCTGGTTGAGTTTGGGACGTCCCACTGCCTCCGCCTTTCCCTCCTGTTGTTGCCGGATCAGCGGGGCCTCAGCATGAATCATTAATGATCGCTTCCAACAGCGTAATGGCCTCTAATGTTCTGTAATGATCTCACGCCCCTAATGCATCTGTGCCGTGGAGAATACTCAGAACTTAGGAAGTTCTTTTCCTTTTTTTTCTCTCTCTCGTTTTTTTGTTTTTAAACCTGGAGATGCGCAGGGCAGGAAACAGCGGGTCCCACAGCAGACGGCTCCAGAGTGCCTCGAACGCACCATGAGTTTCCCCATGCGTAGATCCACTTCAGGTAGGAACTAAAAAAGCTGGACAAAAACATTGGAGAAGCAGATGTTAGGGTCAGTGATGGTGTGGGGTTTTGTCGGGGAGTTGTTGATCGTTAGAAGTGCAGATGTTTGTTGTTCAAATGAAGGTCAAACGGCATAAATGTTGACAAAACATTCTAATATATGCTGTTGCTAGCAGCTATCGTTGTTAGTGGTATTCATGTGTCCCTCCCTATAGAAGGTCCAGTAGGTGTCAAATTCTTCTTTTAATGTTGCTGAAGATATGAAACAGGATATGTTGATTTATTCTTTTTTCACTAATGGTTGTTGAGTGTTGCCTGAATACTATATATAACGTAATATAGTGTACACATCAACAAGAAAGTGTGTAACTGAAGAGGTGGCCGCAGTTGATTTCTCTCATATTAGAATGTTCACGCACTGTCTTTAAGGCTGAACGTTCCCTAAGTGCAGAGAAAAACTGTTAAATGCTTAACTGATACACTAAGTTTTGTATGTAGTGCATGTAGCTGTGAACTGCATTAGGTTGTCAGGTTACCTTTTTTTTGGTATATACAATTAGTACAATTCATGTTCTGAAGCATGATAACTTCTGCTAATGGGTGTAGCTCATAATAGCATTCTTGCACAAAAAGTTTTCCTATGTCCAATATGTCCAGTGTTATTGGACAACAAAGTTTCAGATTTGAAAAGCGTTTTATGGTCGTTTTAAATTAGATTCCCAAACTTTAAGGCCATATTGACTGACCCAATATAAGGTTGCTAAAGGAATTTGCTAATGCTAATTCAGGAGCTGTCCATGGTGCTAATACTTCTAACACGATATGTAGAGCTAGTTCTGTTATCATAACAGAAGTAGACAGCATGTTAAAAATAGACCAAGTGCATTATTTGCTGCTACTGACTTTTGTCTGTTTGTGTCCGAGGAGCTGTCCCTGGTGCTGAAAGCTGTGTCCGCCAGTCCTGTGTAAAGAGTATTTAGTTGCTATTTGGCTTCAGGTGTTGGAATTTTAGAAACACAAACACAAAATAGGCTAATCTATCTGTCTATTGTTAAAAGTCCACGGGTGCTGTCCATGGTTCTTAAAGTGTATTGGCCAATATCCCTTTTGTGGCAATATATATTTCAGTCTTTCTAAAACTATAGTGGTTTTATATCCTTCAGTGAACTTCCAAGAACTTCAAACACAATGATTATAATTAAAAGTACATATGTGACTGGCTGCTGATGAATAAATTGTTTTGTTGGCTGAACATGACTGAGCTGCGCCTCCTCTGGGACCTTCTCTAATCCTGTTATGGTTTAAATCCATGTCGGACTGCAGGGCACTCCCTCACAACATCTAAGACCCACACAGTCCCATTAAAAGTGCTCTTAATCCAGCGTCCATTCACGAGTGAGATTAGTGTCTTCTTATTATACTTTGACTGTATCATGTTCACTTTGGCCCCTGAAGAGTTCAAACTGTGATTGAAACTATCTGGAAAGATGATCAACCAGATAAATTAAGATGATCAAACCTGATAAATTAAGAAATATAACAAAAAAGAGGAAGAGCTGAACTACAGGAAGACAATATAAACTTTCTGAATATAGAACCTCATTTCAAAGTGTGGCGTTATGCTTCACTGATAAACATGATACCAGATTACTTAAGTGACTATCATCGATGACAAAAGTCCAATACATTGTCATTGTTTCACCAAAATTCGTCCTGGTAAGCCTTAGTAACCTTTTAGTATCAAGCCTTTTCATTTGATACTGGAATTAAGTAGTGTAACAACCCTCATGTACATTGGGGAATCCATATATATGCAATGATTGTGTACATTATATTATTTCAACGGTCACCCTTGTTTGCAGTACTTTACAGTAACACAAGGGGGCACTTCAAAACCTGGCGTTCTCCTTTACCTCACGCCACCTTTCTAAGATGTGATACTATCTATTACAACTCCGTTTGATATAAATAAAACCACAAATATATCTTTCCCAGTGCAGACGGTTCGATGCTTTATGGAGGAAACGCTGTTAAGTACGTCGTTCCCATTTAGTTCTGTTTTGTTGTTTGCCCTTGTATTGATCTTTGTATTGACTGAGCCATTTTCTGTAACATCCAAATGTGTTCCTGCCTTGATTTAGGACGCGAAGGTCCTGCCGCTCTCTTTGACTTTGGTGCTACCTATAGTTTCAACGTTTGATTTGTTTTTGTCCACGTCTTACATGTTAATATTGCTTTGTGGCCGTTGCTTTCAAGCCTACGCTGCAGACATCATGAATGAAAGATGAAGACCTACTTCTCAGTCTATGCATTTTGCCCGGATCACATGAACGACTTTTCTTTTTTAAAACCTGGCGTCGACACAGAGAGAGTGAATAATAGGTGAGAATAACAAAAGTAAAGCGGGCGGGTCTTATGTAAGGTGCAGGCTGTAGCTGCCAGAAGAACTGATGCAGAGAATAGCAACGTTACAACACGAAACATCCTGGAGTTAAAACGCTCAAGACAGTGGTCAACTTGAGCCTATGAAAGGGTTGGAAAATGTGTTACAATTGTACGGAACTTGAAGTATAAATAGTGAAGTCATAAATGTATGTGTATATGTTATTTATTACTATATTGATTTATGTTTTACAATTTATTTTAAGTATTATTATTACTTACTATGAAATGTCGTTTCCTTTTCACTTAGTATCACACTTAGTTCTGTTATTGCTCTAGATTATATTAATTATTGCCCTACTACTTCCAAGTATGTATTTCAGTTTACTCTTGTGTTTGTTTGTTTGTTTTTTGCATATATACAAGACTATTTAGAAATTAATTTGTCCATTAACTCTGGCTTTAAGTCCGACTCAATGTGCCAATCGATGCCGTATTGATGCAAGGTTTCCAGACGCGAGGTAGAAGTGAAGAATATTAACAAGGACAAGATGCAGCCGATGCAACTTTACCTTCATTTTGTAAAAGATATGGAAAAATAACTGATAACTGATGAAATATGATGGTTACTTTTACTTCAAAAATACATGAATCAAGGGAAAGTAATGAATATAATAAATGCTTTGAATATTTATAAGTGTCAGGAAGAACATTTATTATTTATTATATTTCCTACTTCAGTACATGCTACTTACTGCAATGAGTATTATTACTGCTATTTTTTACTATTTTTACTGCTACTGCGACATAATACTAAGAAAAGTAGATATGTTTTCTGAGTAAATGTAATTATATGAGCAGTACAAGGAACGAGATGAAGTTGATTTGAAAGTAGCAATGTTAAGAATATTTGTCTTATTCATAACTGTGATTATTCAGGTCACAATTAAATGACAAAAACTAAAAAAATATATATTTATTGTGGCTATTTTAGATGCAAAAGTTAGTCATTTTCAATTCAATCTACTTAAAAAAAAAATGGAAAAAAAATAAGTAAACCTAAAGTGTTTTTTCAATCTGACTGTTGAGCTTTTGAGCATTGAAGTATTAATTAAAGTCATGTCATTTAATAAACGTTGTACTATTTCCTTGTACAGAGTAAAGTCCTGTTTGTGTTGTTTATTGTAAAAGCAGCGACTTGTGAAATAATATTGAGTGCTGCGTGTTATGAACCATGTATTTGGAGAAATTGGCTGCAGTTCCTTTCTGAAGTTGCTAAAATAATCTTTGGTGTCCAGAGCGCTGTAGACTTCAGTATCGATGTGTCAGCGTTTTTTGCTCCAGTGGTTTTAAGAGCACACATGAACAGGAGGATAACCTTGAGAAGAAATACAGGTGTGGCTGAGGTTGAAGCATTTTTCACTCCGCGTTTCATTTTCAGGTGAAATTGGACGATATCTATAAAGGTCGGATTGTTTTCAGAGGGAACTCAATCTCAAACACTTTTAAATGTGGCGTTGGTTTATAACACGTGACTTATTGCTCACAAAATTGTGTTATGTTAGGTCTGTTGAGTTACTTTTTTCATTTTTTGTGGTAATAAAGAAATGTGTTTTTAGGTGAAAACCCGAAAAATAACACATTTACATTTAAGAATCACAAACATTTTAGACTCGATTTCCACACTAAGGAAAAGGCTTGATACTTGATACTGACAACCACGCTCTTTTTTTAATACAACATGTGTTTCAATACAATGGGACAATAAACAATTATATAATTTAGCACAATAAAAGGGTGGACCATAATTCTGTAATTCTGTCAAATCTGAATAATCACCAACAAATATAAACGCCCTTAAACCAACAGATTGTGCAGATAAAAGCTCCCTATCCATGACACTCTCTAATAGATCATTATAGTAAAATTAGAAATATGAATATATATTTTTAAACTATCAGCAGTTTTAACAATTATCATGATATCATCGTTAATCACATTTATTTTGTCCGTGATGATTGTGACACGCCTAAAAAACTGTTTCTTTACTTGTATCATGTGCATTTACATACATGAGTTCTGACGTAACTAAAAAATATTCTAAAACTATTACGGAAAAGTGATTGGCAGTGATTTTGTCTGTATCAATACCTGTTCAAATCAGTATCTCTTTTTTGGTACAGGACTAAGGATTCATTAGTATCGATTTGTTGAAACCCCGAGTCCAACCACAAGAGGTCAGCACATCCCACCTGTGGATTTGTCCTCTGGAGACACAGTGGGTTTGGCTCGTGTCCATCATCAATTTGACCAAGTGTGGACAAAGTCTGTTCTAGTTTACATGTAACTATGACATGCAGCTTCATGGTTATTAATGAAATGCAATAAATCACATCTGATTCAAATAGAGTGAATATTCATGCCTTGTATTTATGTAACATCTTTCCAAACGCTCAAAGCATTTTACATTGCATTTTTCATTCAGATCAAAGCGCACATTCTTATAAGCGGGACAGGTGGGTGAAGTGTCTTGCTCAAGGACAACTGTTATAATTTATGGGTGTCAAATAATCTGCTATATTTTTGACAATAACAATAAGCAGGAATCACACTGTCCACATTGTGTCTGCTGAGTTTAAGGATTCACTGACCTGTAGTTGATTAACGAGTTTGTGGCTGCTACTTAGAGAATCGAAGCAAATATATATGTGTTTTAATACGTTTAGTGTAGTTTCTGTAATTTATTTACCGAAACAGTGGCTGCACGTGGTGAAAGGGTTAGTGCTCGTCCACCTGAGCCACCCTCTTTTGCTCTGGCCACAAAGGGAATTTATTGAGCTTTTAACTAAAACATATCTTGACCCAGGGGTGGATGAAAGTGACAAAAATTATTATTGTTATATATATATTTTTTGCATGATCTCTTAAACAATATTCAGACAATATTTTGACTGCATCTGGAATATGCTCAAACGTACCACGTAGTTGAGGTTCAAGTGTCGCACAAAAAGTAAATGGACCATAACATTAGCCACAAAGGTGACGAAATATGACTTTATGCTTTTGTTTGGCAGATTACACTCGATGTTTCTGTCTCGTTTTGCATTCATGTTCTATAGTTTAATTTATAGACAATCAATATTCAAATTTTGCATATCTTCAAAGCAATGTTCTCATTCTCATGCAAACTGACTTGTGTATCCCATGGTTACACACACGTCTTTCCCCAGAGATGTTGAACCTCATCACGGCTGTTGTGGAAACTCCAGAGCCAAAATCAAACCATAACTGAATGAGGGACAGCTCTCCACCATGTTTCATGTTCAAACCGTGTGCCAAGGCAACACTGCTGTGACTTGTTTTGCCTGGTGCATCTTAAAAATGTACGATTTGAGTTCACATTTTACTGGATTCACACATGGATTAGATTGATAACTTTATACTTAGCGTGTCCTGAACATCACCACTGCCAAATTTGAAGAAGCATAGAGACACGGACATCATTTGCCATATTATATACCTTTTTTTAACCAAAATGTCATGATTCAGTGATGTTGTGTTGTGCTGTTGTCTCTTTTCAACCAAAAAAAAGTGTTCTACGACACAAAACAGGTTCAAAAGCACTGGTGTATCTCATGCTAACACACACTCCTCCTTCTCCAGAGCAGCTCCACACGTCTCAAAGTCTTACCTGTAACTCCAGCTCGTCCAGTCACCCAAAGGTCAGAGGTGCCACTTCGCTGCCTACGTCTCGCTCTTCTCTGTCCATCACTTCCCTCTCTCTCACTCTCTCTTTCACGCTCTCTCACTTCTGTCATTTACTGCATCCTCCTGCTCTCCATCGATTTTACTTTCCTTTCTTTTCCTTTTTTTTCCGCTCCTCCACACGGCGCCATGTGAAGTCAGAGAGACATCCCATTGCTCCGTTGCCGTGTCTGGCTTCCCTTTCAAACAGCGAGTTATCGGAGGAAAAACCAAACTCACAGTTGCCATGCAGCTCTGTGGAAAGCCGCGTATCCTGTATTCACAGCTGCACATCCGCTCTCCTGTGGGGGAAGCCTGTGGTCAAACAACACGCATTAAATCCCCTTCACTCCCTCTCGCCTGTCTTAGCGGTTTGCCTCGTGCTGTTTTAATGCAAAGGTCTCATGGAGGGAAAACCCACAGCTCGTCCAGAGCAGCAGCAGCAGCCGATGCAGCAAAATGAGAGCCCCTCCTTTCACCACCGCTCTTTCACCATCACACTTAAAAGATCCCTTCTGTCCAGACCTAAATATACCTTTCATTATTCACTTTATGCCTCTTCACTCCCTCCTCTTTGTTTCTTGTTGGGCTTCGTTGCATTTGCAGGGGCTAGGCATGTGCCAGATGCTTCCACGGGCTTAACACAAACAGCAGCACAACTTGTTCCTATGTAAAGCATCGGAGGCATTAATGATTCAGAGGAGATATCAACAAAAGACTTGCACAGATTTTGAAACGCTCCAGCTGCTTTTCTCTGAGCAGTGTGCACATACATCTGGCGTTATTGTATTTAAATGTTAATGAAAGCATGAAGTCACAACTCTAGTTTAGTCAGGCTGAGTCAGATCACGTACAGTGTGTGGTAATATCATCTTTGCTACAATTATGGTAGGAAACAGTAGGACCTAATTGGTTTTGACTGGTTGTCTGAACAATTAAGAATTCCATGACTCATGATGCCATTTTGACAAATCTTTTCTGGAAAGGTCAATAAAACAACAACATAGATGTTCCATTTTGTTACGGATGCACATTTCTGTTTACACGGCTTGTGACTTACCAGCCACAAGGGGTCAGTAAAATAATGGTTTCTGGCTCACTGTGAGCATTTACCCCATAATTAGAACATCTCTTGGATCAAAATCTTGGATCAGTCTTGCAAGATATAAGCATTGTCCCCTTGTGCTCAAGCATAGCTAAGTTTCCTTGACCTTGTTGACCTTTGATGCATAAGGTCCACAGGTCTTGGAAAAGGTTAGCACCTTTGACAAATCTTATTATGAATGACCTACGGTTAAACTGCCTAAACAAATCAAAGCCCAGAGTTAAAGATGGCTGATGTGACTTTTCAGTTGAAAGCTGCTCTTTGTGAATCGAATACAAGTTGTTGTTTTCAGGTGTAATTTGATGTATAAACCTGCTGCCCTCAGGTGTTTCTGCTCGATCAATGCACTCACAGCGACTAAACTGAGGAGATGTGACTGTTGTCTTGGTCTAAACAGTGAAGAGCCCTCGGCAAAAACAAACTGCTTTGGGTTGAGAAGCTGTAATGTATTTGTGCTCCTTTGGGAAGAAACATGCAACAAACACATGGTGACAGTATTCCACCTGCTCTTTATTTCTACAGTTTCAAGTGCAACAGTCTGTTTGAGCTGAAAATATGAATGTATGACAGCGGGTTTATTCTGACTATTGGCTTTAAGGTGTCATTTTCCATTCATTTTTCTGATGGAAAACAGGCTCGTGGGTCGGACCTGAGGTGAAATATGCCAATGCAGAAGTGTCAATCAGGAGGTTATTATCAGGCTGTGATGTGTGCATGGGGCCCATCACTGCGGTCTGCCGGGGCTGTTTGACGTACGAGGCTCCTGGCTCTGCACACGTCTATAACCACGACTTTCACCCGGTGATTTATCTCAGGACCGACGCCTGCTCCGCGTGACACGTCTGAGATTGATGTCCCATAACGTGACCACGTCCCGCGCACAAATACTCAATATCTCATTTTCCCCGCCATCTCTTTCCATCACCCACACGCACGTGCACGTGTGTGCACGCACATGTTGGCACGCTCATGCACGCGCACACAGTGCACTTTCATTCATTCACCTGAAGCCCCCCCCCCCCCCCCCCCCCCCCCCCCCATCAGCCCGCACATTTAAATAACATGCCACGTGGGCTGCGGGCTACAGGTGCTCCCTCCCTCTCTCCCTCGCGCAGCCTCTTCACGTCCACGTCCACGTACACCTCCTCCTCTTCATCTCCGGGGCGGGCAGCAGCGCTGCAGCACTTTTATGAACGACACGGCTCATGCTCCACGGCTCTCTCGGGCACCAGCTCCGCACGCACTGTTTCATTGACAAACCCTCCGCGCGGAGCCGCTTCTGCTGCATTTGTGTCACAGACACGAAGAGGAGACGCGGCTCTGAGGCAGAGGCAGCTGCAGTAAGCGGGGACCAGGTGTAGAACCCGGACCGGATCAACGTGTCTCCCTCACGTGCTCTCCCGGGACAGGCTCGAGAGGGGGCAGCTCCCGGACCCCTGCTTGGGGGGGGGGGGGGGGGGGGGGGGGGGGGGCCTTGTGGATTTGTTTAAAGGACTTCCATGAACCGGACGCACCGATGGAGGAGACCGAGACTGCAGGGGCGACTGCGTGTCTGATGCGAACTGAACAGTGGGTGGCATAGACCCCCGCCCTGCGACCCTCTGTCCCCGCCGTAGCCTGCGCGCAGCGGCAACATGTCCCGGGCAGCGGCCATCGCCAGCTCGCTCATCCGCCAGAAGCGGCAGGCGCGGGAGCGTGAGAAGCAGAACCAGTGCCGCGGCAGCAGCAGCCCCAGCAACAGCAAAGGCGCCAACGACAAGCCAAGCAAACTCAATGTGTTCTCACGGGTCAAACTGTTCGGCTCCAGGAAGAAACGGAAGAGGAAGCGACCTCCAGGTTTGACTCAGGCCAAGATCAGAGCAGGACCATCTCAGTCTCAACATCATCATCTCCTCTGCTCATCTGTCTCCTGGGCTGCTCCACATCTGTCCATGAGCCTCCACACTGTCTCCATCAGATCCTTGTGTGTCTCCTCTCTCCATCGCCTCCTCCATCAGCTCTGTCCCCCGCTGACACCCCTCAGAGCAGCTCTGGGTCTGGGTCTCAGCAGCTCTGGGTCTCAGGTTCTCAGCAACTCTGGTTCTCAGCAACTCTGGGTCTCAGCAGCTCAGAGTCTCAGCAGCTCAGAGTCTCAGCAGCTCTGGGTCTCAGCAGCTCTGGGTCTCAGCAGCTCTGGGTCTCAGCAGCTCAGAGTCTCAGCAGCTCTGGGTCTCAGCAGCTCTGGGTCTCAGCAGCTCAGAGTCTCAGCAGCTCAGAGTCTCAGCAGCTCAGAGTCTCAGCAGCTCTGGGTCTCAGCAGCTCTGGGTCTCAGCAGCTCAGAGTCTCAGCAGCTCTGGGTCTCAGCAGCTCTGGGTCTCAGCAGCTCAGAGTCTCAGCAGCTCTGGGTCTCAGCAGCTCTGGGTCTCAGCAGCTCAGGTTCTCAGCAGCTCTGGGTCTCAGCATCTCAGCTGCTCTGGGTCAAGTTCTCAGCAGCTCAGAGTCTCAGCAGCTCTGGGTCTCAGCAGCTCTGGGTCTCAGCAGCTCAGAGTCTCAGCAGCTCAGGTTCTCAGCAGCTCTGGGTCTCAGCAGCTCAGGTTCTCAGCAGCTCAGTGTCCCAGCAGCTCTAGGTCTCAGCAGCTCAGGCTCTCAGCAGCTCTGGGTCTCAGCAGCTCTGGGTCTCAGCATCTCAGCTGCTCTGGGTCAAGTTCTCAGCAGCTTAGAGTCTCAGCAGCTCAGGTTCTCAGCAGCTCTGGGTCTCAGCAGCTCAGTGTCCCAGCAGCTCTAGGTCTCAGCAGCTCAGGCTCTCAGCAGCTCTAGGTCTCAGCAGCTCAGGCTCTCAGCAGCTCTGGGTCTCAGCAGCTCTGGGTCTCAGCATCTCAGCTGCTCTGGGTCAAGTTCTCAGCAGCTTAGAGTCTCAGCAGCTCAGGTTCTCAGCAGCTCTGGGTCTCAGCAGCTCAGGTTCTCAGCAGCTCAGTGTCCCAGCAGCTCTAGGTCTCAGCAGCTCAGGCTCTCAGCAGCTCTAGGTCTCAGCAGCTCAGGTTCTCAGCAGCTCAGGCTCTCAGCAGCTCAGTGTCCCAGCAGCTCTAGGTCTCAGCAGCTCAGGCTCTCAGCAGCTCTAGGTCTCAGCAGCTCAGGGTCTCAGCAGCTCAGGCTCTCAGCAGATCTGGGTCTCAGCAGCTCAGAGTCTCAGCAGCTCCGGTCCTCAGCAGCTCTAGGTCTCAGCAGCTCTGGGTCTCAGCAGCTCTGGGTCTCAGCGTCTCAGCATCTCTGGGTCTCAGCATCTCTGGGTCTCAGCAGCTCAGAGTCTCAGCAGCTCTGGGTCTCAGCATCTCTGGGTCTCAGCATCTCTGGGTCTCAGCAGCTCAGAGTCTCAGCAGCTCTGGGTCTCAGCAGCTCAGAGTCTCAGCAGCTCAGAGTCTCAGCAGCTCAGAGTCTCAGCAGCTCAGAGTCTCAGCAGCTCTGGGTCTCAGCATCTCTGGGTCTCAGCATCTCTGGGGCTGGTTCTCGTGCAACACTCGCTCTCCTCTGTATCCGTGCCTGACTCCGCTCCTGTTTCCCCCCAGAGCCCCAGCTGAAGGGGATAGTGACCAGGCTTTCCAGTCGACAGGGTTTCCAGCTGCAGATGCAACCGGACGGCACCGTAGACGGCACCAAGGACGAGGACAGCACCTACGGTAAATCTGCCTCTCAGCGTTTCACACACGAACACCAAAAAACACACGATCAGCCGCTCATCTCACGATGGGACGTCACAGCGAGCGCGGATTTTAGAGCGTCAATGTTTTCAAGTTGCCCAAAGTGTCACTGAAATATGATTTTTTTGTCATAAAACTTAAATATTTCCAATTTACCTTTGTCTTGCAGTGATAAGTATTTTTACATTGTTTTTATGCAGTGTTTCAGTTATGGCTGAAGTGAAACGATAGTGTGTCGGTTTTAACAAGACCAGATAAGCAACATAAGACTGTATTTCAAGTATCAATTGCAGCACTAAGTCATGTTGTACTTACTATGTAACTACACACTTACAAAACAAATAAAGTGTGATCAGATGCCTGTGAAAAGCTCATTAGAAGATCGCGACACAAGTGCAGTAAGATCACAGCTTTCCTCCTTCAAAGCTTTCCTAAACGCTGCTCTGGCGTTCCAACAATCTTGCACAAACAGACGGCATAAATTTCCGTTAAAGTTTTCCTTCAAAGCGACGCCAAGCAGCATTTCAGCAGATTGGCCCGCGTGCCATTTCATCCAGACGCCGAAAAACCTTTAGCGCTTGTAAATCATAGCGGAAACATCATTCACACGGGGCAGAAAATAAAAGAGCCGGTTTTGTTTTTTTTGGAGATAATTGTATTGGGTCAGCGTTACGTTGGCCCTCGGAGTGCGCTGCTTTCAGATCAGATGAACGTCGTGGAAGTCGTCTCAGAAGCACGTCTGGGTTGATTTGATTGTAATCCTGAATCTAATTTCAAGACCGGGGAAAATTGCAAGGAAACCCGGGGCGCTCAAGTGCACGAGCAAACATTTTGTGCCAATGCAAGCTAAACCAGAGCTTTAGGGCTGTTTCCTATAGTTTTGAGGAAGCTAGTGAATTTATTTTTGCACGAAATTGTCAAGGCTGTAATGAAACAAATGAATATCTTTGTCGGTTCAAATTACTTCAGAAATGAGCTGCGCGAATCGAACAAAGTCACAATTTGAGCCGGCACAATGATCAGATCGCAAAGGTTTATTTTAATTTAGGTATTGGATTGTCCTCCGTAAAGAACAAAAGAAAAGCTGACATTTGTTTTCATGTGTCAAGCCAAATTATCTTGAAAACAGTAAAAAAATATACCGTTGTTCAATTTAGAGCTGATTCATTTAAGTTGTTGGAGCAATCTAAACGCGTCAAATACTGAAATCCTTGTTATTATTTTAAATTCACACCATTTTAACCCATTCTAAATGTATTTCAATATTACTCATTAAAGAGACAACATTCAATTGCATTTGTGTTTGGTTAATGCTTATTGTTCGATCAAGGGTGATATGTTTTTATGATTACAATGACGATATTCACACGATATTGTAACTATGCATTAAGAACGTGCTCAAATCTGCCTGTAAATGTCTTGGTTGAGGCTCAAGTTTTACACAGAACATGAACGTAGCATAAAAAGGGCAGAAATATCACATTATAGCCTCGTTTGGGAAATTCATCTATATATTTTGTGCTCATTTTAATCCTTTAATTGTAGACCTTATACTCGCTATTGTATTGTAACGATTGCAATATTATGCCTTTCTTTGTTGTTGACATACCTCCCACCTCCACGTTGGATATAAATTAAACTTGACTATTACTAGCTACACCTCCATCCTAAGCCTTACATAATATTGCTGTATGATCGCTGTAACCGTGCACGATATTCTCTTCTTAGACATTCCTTTTTAAATTGCCAGATGTTATTTTGTTCGTTTAATTTGCAAACAGCCGGGTGTTGACAGACCCGTGGAGACTGGCTGTTAATGGGATTCTTCGCAGTACAACACCGGATCCCCCCCCCACCCCCTGAATGATTGAAGATGGTGGTACAACTTACATATAATCAATTTAGCGCTATCGTCCCCCATGAGCGCTATCGTCGCCGCGCGCTCACACATGTGATGGATACGGCTAATTCGATTACGTGGCGGCGTCCCGGGCTCGATCACTCTCGGCTCGGTGCACAGTTGGTGTCGAACGTCTCCGCTCGTTCGTCTCTGTTACCTTCCCCGGCCACCAACTTTTGTGCGCAAAGGCAAAGCAGAGAGAAAAGATCGTGAGGATGTGTTTGTGCTTTTTGAAGAGAGCAGAGGTTCTCAAGCTACGGGGCACGTACGGTAATACTTGGGGACGGTTCGGTTCGGGAAAAGGTTTCTTCAGGCGGTTCTCCGTTTTAGCAATTGACCGTTTAATACACACTATCTTGTCTCTTGATTGGTGCAAAGCCCTTCAAATGTCACATGACTTAACTCATCTTTACCTGGTTAAGACTTGGTTTGGTTCATGGCATTAAATGACTTACTATTTCACCTGGTTTAGTGCTGGTTTGGACCTGGTTTAGTCCAGAATTAGTTCTAGTCTAGTTTAGGTTTAGTTGATGTTTAGTTGAGGTTTAGTTCTAGTTTAGTTGACGTTTCGTTCTGGTTTAGCTGAGGTTTAGATCATGTTTAGTTTACGTTTAGTTCTTGTTTTGTTGAGGTTTAGTTAATGTTTAGTTCTAGATTAGTTTAGGTTTAGTTCGAGTTTAGTTCATGTTTAGTTGATTTTTACTTCTTGTTTAGTTAAGGTTTAGTTCTTGTTTAGTTTTATTTGAGGCTTAGTTCATGTTTGTTACAGTTTAGTTCTTGTTTAGTTGAGGTTTAGGTCTAGTTTAGTTTTGGTTATGTTCTAGTTATGTTGAGGTCTAGTTCATGTTTAGTTTAGGTTTAGTTCTAGTTTAGTTTATATTTAGTTTGAGTTTAGTTTAGGTTTAGTTCTAGTTTAGTTTAGGTTAGTTCGAGTTTAGTTCTTGTTTAGTTCTTGTTTAGTTCTTGTTTAGTTGAGGTTTAGTTCATGCTTAGTTGAGGTTTAGTTCTAGTTTAGTTGAGGTTTAGTTCATGCTTAGTTGAGGTTTAGTTCTAGTTTAGTTGAGGTTTAGTTCTGGTTTAGTTGAGGTTTGGTTCTGGTTCAGTTGCAGTTCAGTTCTTGTTCAATTGAGGTTTAGTTCTAGTTTAGTTGAGGTTTAGTTCTGGTTTAGTTGCAGTTTAGTTCTTGTTTAGTTGAGGTTTAGTTCATGCTTAGTTGAGGTTTAGTTCTGGTTTAGTTGAGGTTTAGTTCTAGTTTAGTTGAGGTTTAGTTCTGGTTTAGTTGAGGTTTAGTTCTAGTTTAGTTGAGGTTTAGTTCTGGTTTAGTTGAGGTTTAGTTCTAGTTTAGTTGAGGTTTAGTTCTAGTTTAGTTGAGGTAGAGTTCTTGTTCTTGTTTAGTTCTTATTTTGTCCTATTTCACAAGTATGTTTAGTGTAAAAGTGTTTAATTGGCCTGGACTTGTGCAGCATCATATTCTTTACATTGAGTCACAGTGAGAATCCTATAGAAACTGAACTTTCAAAATGCAGATATTTGGCCCTGTTTTGGGTAAATACGGTGCATCTGTCATTACTGAGCCAAACAAAAACTGGCACAAAGCTCAACCTTTTCTTTGTCAGATGAATGTGTGTTTGATCAAACACGGGCTTCAGCTTCTTGTTTCTAGGCACCATTTTCAGCTCTTTTCACCGTTCAAAACATTTATGAGATCAAATGTTCCGCCTCATACAAATGAATGGTGAAGCCGCTCCCCATAATAAAGTACATAAAAGGATAGAACCTCTTTCATTATTTCTACATACATTGAAGTCATTTGTGTGGAGTTTGCATGTTCTCCCCGTGTCTGTGTTGTCTTCCTCTGGATTCTCCGGTGCTGCTGTATCATGATACTTTTAAACGACATAAATTCATAATAAATTGCTGAGTTCTACTCTTATTAACCCGCTGACTGCTGCATTAAGGCTGAATCTGTTGGGTCGAAAAGGTCCATTATTCATAGGTCAGTTGTTTTCTGATATTAAGCGCAATTAAGAAATATCCATGTATCATTGTATTGAGGTACGTGTTATATCAGGAAGTACCAGGCAATACACAGCCCTAATGCCTAGAATGCAAAAGCTCTAATATTTTTGTTTTGAATTGTTAATTGCAACATTTTCATTACTCTAAAACAAGAACATGGGCCGTAATGTACCAAAAATATGAATATTACAATTTTCTTTGAGCCAGGTCATGGTTTTGATCACGATTCCTATGCAATATCTCTCTTTATATTGCCTTGAAGAAGTAAATAAAGTCATCTGCGTCTTATGAAAGTTCACGCCTCATCGCAGTTGATTTCATCCACCTGTCACTCACTCAGAGTATTGCTGAGGCTGAACAATAGAGCTGCACCAAACATAAAATAAGTGAACCACATTATGGTGATTTTATACTACCACCATATTTCAATTTTTATCCCCGCTCTGCCCCGTCCGCTCACAGACTCCCACCCGCCATCTGAAATTATGACATCATATTCTGGAGAAAGTCTTAAACAAAGCATCTTTCTTTGTTGGGCTGAGAATAATTCCAATTATTTCAGTACTTAAAGATGACCTTTTTAACCCTTTTTACAAGCCGTGAACCGTTCTGACAGAATTGGACGACGATATGGATTGTCACCTTTATCATGAAAGGATTCCACACGCGAGAGCAGCCGGGCGTGACTCTGCTGTGATTGGACTGATCCATGTGATCTCCACACTGGGCTCAGTCATTACAGGGAACATCACAGCAATGCGGGACGGGACTGTCAGGCGGCTGCAATCATTATGTCCGTGTCACAGAGAAGTGTAAATAACTGTTCGGCTTGTGCCCTGAAAGCAATAATAGACAAAATGAGAAGGTATTGTCCAAAATGGCTCTGAATAATGTGTGTTTTGCCTTTTTAACCTCCATCGCCTCTTTCATGTTGGAATCCCACTAAAGCGCTGTGTTGTGCATATTAATCTGTAATAATGCCGAACGCGGCTGAAGAATCTGAGAGGCAGCAAACCTCGAGGCCCCATCGCTCAGGCTCAGGGCCCTAATAGTAAACAAGGCTGCCAAAGTCGACCATTTACTGACCACTTTTTCCCAAAGTTAACATTGTTTTACGTGAAAGACGCTCCCAAATACCTTAAACATTACAGAGTGGCGCACAACCTTAAAGTGCCTATGACCTGTTGTACATATAGATTGCAGTTTCACACCGATTGAGCAGGTATTTGTGGAGAAAAAAATCAAAAATATGTAGAAAATGACAGGAAGTGACATCACACTAGGGACACTCATTTCAGTCAAAGTCTATGCATAATTCACACAAAAAAAAACACTTTTTTGACTCTAAACATTAATTCAACAAAATATAGTCGCTCTCATATATTATAATTTGTCCAATTTGAAAAATGGCAACATTCGATGAGATTTGCCCAGTGTTTGCTGGGTAATTTCCTTGTGTGACGTCATCAATTACAAACAGGAAGTGAAATTATAAACTGCATTTTTGTTCAACGAGTCGCCCGACCTGTCAGAGGCACTTGAAATGCAGGCAAAGCACGTTTATTTGTAAAGCACAGTTCGTACACGAGGCAATTCAAAGTGCTTTACACGACAGGAAAAATGCATTAAAATCACAAAACAGTTAAAGACATGAAAGTGAAGAGTGCAAACGAAATCCTTTCAGTACGTGACAGTTAAAGAGACCAGAAAACATGAAATGACTCTTATGCTTCGAGCTCTTTGATTGCCTTATTCTCAGTGTCTCCTTGTACTTTAATCTTTAATGTTATAGGCCTATTTATAATGCCAACGTTTATGTGAATGTTTCATCTTTTTTTCTGATTGACGCATTTCCGGATTAGCATGTAATGATTTCTCCTGCAAAGTCAGTCTTTAATAAATCAAAATCTAAAATCTTTTTAAAACTATGCAAGCAGAGCAGAGACAACGCAAAGCTAGTGGATTTCAGATTAAAAATGTATATTTGAAGTGCTTCGCTCAACAGCAAAACAATGATCCTTTTGAAATGAGGTTCATCACCTTAAATAACCTTTAACAGACGGATAAAGAAGTGTAGTTAAGTTGCTTCTTCCGAGTAAACGAATGAGAACGGGCGTGTGGCTAGAGGTGACTCCTGACAGTGCCTGCGACGTCGGGTCCTGTAGATCTGAGCAGACGGTATGCAGTCGTCCTCTCTGTTTCCTGTGGAGGATTCAGGTCACATTGCACATTTACAGTAAACACACTCTTTAATGAGCACTAAACTTTGACAGAAGACTGAACCTTGAACTTATTCCAGGCTAATTAAAGAACCCGGTTATTTCTGAATGTTTGCTGCGGCCTAAACCAGCAGGTGTGCTAACTTAATAATGAACAACAAGGAGACGGGACATTCTGTAGTTGTTGTTGTTGTTGTTGTTTTGAGCATTGTGACCATTTCAATTGTAATTTCGCTTTGGTTGCAGCCTGATGCTTCTCCTGTTCTATCCATTTGTCCGGACTTATAACGGGCACAAAGAACACTCCATACTGTCATCTTTGACTTGGTTTAGGGCTGAAACGAGTTACGGTATTTTCCGGATTATGAGTCGCACCATTTTACATCGTTTTGGCCGGGGTGTGACTTATATGTGATATTATTAGTTATTTTCACACTGGCAACCACAAGAGGGCGCTCTCGGCTCTAAGCGACGCAGAAGAAGAATCTGCACTTCCTCTTCCTCTGGAGTTTGTGGAGTTGTTTAGAAGTGACACAGAGGAAGAAGAATTCAGTGGATTTAGTGATTTGGGGTAAAAGTGATGCTTTGGTAAACTTGTTAGCATGTTCTTTATGCTATAGTTATCTGAATAACTGTTCATATGTTACATTAACATACCAGACACTTACCACAGTTCTGTCTGTGCGTCATGTAGCTGAAGGTTTTAGCGTTAGCATACGTACACCTATTCACCATGTTCTCTCATCTGTTATTATTTTAAATTGCATTTCAAGATTAAATGTCTGTTCTTAAATTTCCCCCCAAAATGCGACTTATGTAAGTTTTTTACTTTTCTATTATGCATTTTTTGGCCGTTGCGATTTTTACTCCGGAGCGACTTATAAACCGGAAAATACGGTAATCGAATAACGCAACTAAGTGGTTATCGAAATTGTCAACTAATTTAGTATCTGGTCTATTCACTACTACAAAACATGCCATGTGACGAGAGAAGAGATTCTTCCACTACATCATTATGACATAGGAAATGCTCAGATTTGTTTGTTTTTGATAATAAACCTATTTCGTCTGTTGCTATACTCGATCACCATGTACTCAAGCGACACCACTTCTGCTTGATCTGGGTCGAAGCCAGAAAAAATCTAAATTTCCTGGACATTTTGTGGTCCAAACTACTAATCGATTTATTGAAAGAGGAATCATTAGAGTAATCAATTAGCAAAGATAGATGCAGCCTTAACTGGATGATCTGAACACTGTGATTAGTATTCTGGTGCGTGGCGCTTAAACTGGGACTAGAATCTATTTTTTGACAAACAAGATACAGAACTAAACGTATCGACGACCTCACAACGTGCGTTTCGTTAATGTGCATTTCACCGTGTTTTTAAAAAAAGTTTGATTGTGACTTTACGGCCATTTTGTTGAAGCCACAAATTGAATGCGATGGGACAAAGTTGAAGGACCAAGATCCAATTAAAATCCTGCCTCGTTGATCTTTATTACAGCACTTCTGGCGTCCCAATCACAGACACCAGACAGAAACTGTACACAGTCGCTGGCTCATTAAAAAGCGGTAATTTTGGACACGTTTTAGACCATTTTCAGCTTTAATTTGACATCCACCTTCACAGTGCAGCGCGTCATTCAGGGAGAAGCGCGTTGAGGGCGTCGACGTGGGCCTCAAACTTGGTCGAGTTTCTCAAGCTTCCGTGAATCCGACCGTTTCTGTCCCGTTTTGACTGAAGTGATTGCCGCGCTGACCACAGACGTTTTCATTCGACCTAGACTGACAAGCGTGACAAGATAAGGGTGAAACCATTTTGCTCCCAGAGAAATCAAAGGGCAACATTTAAGGGAATATAACTGAAATAATGGGGGAAGATATGAGGCTGTGTGGAGGAACTTTAGAGTTTGGTTTGTCAGATATTTAGAGGATAATCTATACGAACAAAATGTGAAAAACTGGATGTAAATGCCCTCTTCTACTTCTACTTTCAACCCATTCATATTATACAAAGTGGGTCGATTGGTGTCAAATGTTCAACGCTCATGTGCACCAACAAGTCAACAACGCACCTCGATAACGGCTCTCTGTAAGGAACTTTTATATGGATAAATGTCCCAGCATGCCCTGTCCTCAGGCCCTCCATCTTGGCAAGGAAAAACTACAAGACCCTGTGGGAAAACTTAGAAACCTGGATGAGAACCACAGTGAAGACGAGATCCTACTCACACTGAGGGACAGGCTGTGGATGGACCAGGGCCGACGTGGACCAGAACCACTCTGGAGGAGAGACAGTTCATCCAGGCAGATTCCGAGCCGTTCATCCAGAGTAGGGAGTGCTCCTCCAGACAGTTTGATCAGTGCCAGTGGCTCTCTCTCTCTCTCCTCACAGCGAGAAAGTTGTTGGTTTGAGTGGACATTTTTGTGTGGTGTTTGCATGTTTCTACCTGTGTCTGGTTGGGTTTCCTCCACGCCCTGGTTACCCCGTCAACCCCAAAACATGTACAACAGGGACTCCTCCAGCTACAGTGGTCCTGACTGGACCTGGAGCTGGGTCCTTTAGTGCTGGAGGGCGGCTGCTCTCTGCTGCTGACAGGTCACCCCAGCGGCAGGGAAAGGATCAAAGGCAGTGAGGGATTAATAAAATATACATAACTGTACCTTAACTAACACAAAAAGAAGACATATTTTGTTCCTCTGCTCCGTACTTTATTGACAGAAGATTAGCTTTTGACCTTCTCGATTAAAAGACCCAAACGTATTATTGCCCATTAGAAATCATACAATAATTACACAATAGTCAAAGTCCTCCAGCTGAGATAGTCCTGAGAAAAAAAACCTTGCACAAGATCTGAAGTGGCATTGAAGGATAAGTGACGGTATTTCATTGAGAAAATTGTCTTATTGCATGTGTGTAGTTTGTTTTGCACAAAAAACAACGTAGAACTATTTTCCTTTTCGGAGTTGACGTAGTGTGACTTGCTTTGCTAATGAGGCCAAGCAAGAAGCCGCGGAGCGCTACTGTATACGGCCGGAGCTTATACGAGGACAAAATCAGGCCTCAACTTTTTCAGCTGCATCAAGTGACTCAGAGCCCTTTTTAGATGAGCATATTATTAGACTGTGTACTTGGGTGCATTTGGAGATTGGGGTTTCCATCCAAGCAAATATAATGACGCTGGGAGACGAATAAATGAGCTAAGTCAAGAAGTTGTAATGGGACGCTGTTACTAAACAACACCGAAGTCATTTGAGCAGACTAAATAAACACGTTGTAAGCACTCGCAGACGGTTCAGCCCTGATGGTAAAGTTAGATGGAGGTCGCTTTGGTGAACAATGACCTTTCCTATGCAATACACACGTACTCGTAACAAAACTCGTATGTGACGGGTCAACCAAATTGTAGTCAGCTAAAAATCAGATTATTGCCAAAAACAATGTCTATTACCAAGGTTAGGGCAACAAAACAAAGAAGTTTAATCTTGTATGCTGTGTTTTGGGATTTTCTTAACAGCTTTTTGGAGATGTTTTGAAAGAAATGCCCAGTAAAGAACAATTTTACACTGGTGTTTTTTTCATTTCGACTCATATTTCCACTCGTATTTCACTGTTTGAAGCTTACATTACACAAACACTTGGACTATTTTAGCTACAGAGGGTTTTAGGGTTGAACAGACTTTATAATTTTTCAGCACTAATAAATGGAAAACTAAAATAAGCTTAAAAGGTTCAGGAACGTAAGTGCCAAGAGACGGCAGCCACATTAATGTGTCAGTTATGCATCAAATCTCAAGTTTTGCTGACATTCGTTTTTTATTGTTCCTGTGGCTTAATGGATATGGCATTCACCTCTGACTGATCACATTTAAATCATCAATTCAGATTTCAGCTGACTTTATGCATCCCTCGAGGACCAGTTTATTAGAGCTCCATCAAATGAGAAACAACAAATATGAATCATGTAATAAAGAAATAAAATAACAAAAGAGATAAGCAAATACATGTTTAAAAACTTTATGCCCTCATTTTAGCTCTACAGGCAAGAAATAGACAAAATAAGCAGAGAAACGGATTTTGTCAGTTGTTCTGCCACTGCACGTTTTTGAGACGTTTTTATTGAAAATGTAATATCTGAATGTAGATAATATTGTGAATGTTGTTTTCACAATGTGGAACATTTTAATAAGAGTAAAATAAAATGCAACAAAAGAGTTTATGTTGTAAACTTTCAAATACGGGTATAAGGATCTATCTCTATCATTTTGGGATTCATTTTACGGTTTCAACACATCTCAGTTGGATGGACATAATATTGTGTGACTATAATGATCAGGATATTCATCTTTGTCGTGCATAAGCTAATCTCCTAACCTAAGATCATTCTAAAACTATTCAACACAAGCCCTTTTCTTTCAGTATTGAGAATTGTTCAAATGAGCATCCAGTTTCGATCTGATTTTTAGATTGATTATGTCTGGATGTCTGTTTTCTTGGCAACTCTTTGTGGAAATGAAATTGGTTTTGCTGAAATCACAAAGAGAAACAGTCCAAAAGTTTTGCCGGAGACACTTGGGGGATTTGTCTGAGCGAGACAGGTGACCGGTTACAGCGTTATCTCCTCATCCCCCCCTTCCGTCGCCGTGGTGATGCCATAGTGGCTCCATGGCGAGGTCAGGCGTCGCGGCTCGGGGAGGATGACTCATTGGTGAAGAGCGTCGTTAGAGACTGTCTGGTGTCAAAGGAGGTTAACGGCCCAAAGCGGCGCTGCTCTCACCTGGACAGGAGACGTGACACGGAGGTCGTGAACTGTGCGAGGAAACACACTGGGGCTTGATCACTGCGTTCAACACACACAGTTAATGTCCGGGTCATTGGCACCACTATATTTCACTGCACAGTAATAGTGTCGTTATAGGAGGAGCAATAACGTGGTAACTCTTCCTGTACTCAGGGGCAGTGTTGATTTCCTCCATTAAAGCACTTTCGTCATCCGTCTTCTGCTTATCCGGGGTCGCGGAGGCAGCAGGGACTCGCCGGCTTCCCACTCCCCAGACACTTCCTCCATCTCCTGAGGTCTTTCATCATAGTTTGTCATATTCATGCTGACAAACGCTTAATAATAATGAAGCAAAATGCAATTATAAAGCCTAAAACTATGACGAAAATTAGATGCATTTTCGTCGACTTAAACAGTGACTAAAAGTAGACATTTTTTGTCGACTAAATGAATAAACATAAATGAATAAAAAAGGACAAGGGTGGACTATATCCTAGGTCCACTTTTCAGTCCCAGAGCTTCAAACAAACTTGACATCCAGGAAACGTTTATCACACTTAAATTATATCTTTGCTGTTTGAATCAAACTGTTGTAGATTTTAGTTGACTAAATTAATGTGCCATTCTAATTTTTTACTAAATCTATACGTCTAGTCAAAAAAACGGTTTGTTGTATTTAATTTGATCCCTCGTGTTCTCATTTCTCTTGATTTTTGGGAGAAAAATTGGTGGATTTGGACACTATCTGAGAATTGAGTCTAATCAGATCCAGCAACTATTTTGTCGTGTTCCCTCCACTCAGAAGCGTTCCCGTAACTACTGTGTGTAGACAAAAGTATAATAGCAAGGCACATCGATCAGTCTTTATTACCACTTAGATGATTCCTATTTTCTTCTTAGAGCTGCAAAATGCCTTTATCCCCGGTGCATGTATCACAGCAACAAAGATTGAACCAGGATCCACACGTTGCTAAAAATACTACAATATAATACTTTACAAAGACTTTATCATCTGGAATTCTATCTTGTCTCTGCGATTTCCGATGAGCAGGACTGACAGGCGGTTAACACATGTGTGTTTGTGCTGAAAGAAACATGAGAAAATACATAAATACAAATAACACAGTGTGGATTTGTGCAGAATCAACAAGCGAAACCAGACATTTAGTTCTGTTCTGAACGATACAAGAATATTCAAGTGGAGACGTCATCCGCATTTTAGAGATACTAAAAAAGGTATGTCACGAATACATCTTCATAAAGTTAACGTGTGTATGTAACGCATGAATGTATTCTCTCAAAAATGGACATTTCAAAATAAAAATGTTGGTGGTTGAAATGTAATAAATGTAATAAATGAGGAATATTGCGGTCACTAAAATGTAATGGGGTTTCACACTTTCATACTCTATAAGGAATAAGCGTTTGCTTTTGCCTTACAGATAGAAAAATACTGTTTACGTCACATATTGTTGGATGTAACCTGTTGCCATGGATACCGTTGGGTCTCCCATGACCACCAACGACCGCAAAAGGCAAACAGCAGCATTATTATCTTTACTCCTGGCGTTTTGAACAACTTCAAGTACATTTACCTGGATTCTTTTGAACTACTATCAGGAGGTTGTTTGATAGAGAACGATGAGACAATTCTGTTCAAGAGTTTCAATTTATAACACAATGTATAACAGAAACAAACTTAAGTAGTGCACATGTTTGTGACATCGCGCTGTACTGTACTGTCCCTGTGCTACAGTCTTGATTCCGCTTTGATAAATAAACTGCAACGACGCTTTGAGCACATTACTCTGTGCTCTTATCACTTCATTTGCTCCCTGTGTCTTTCAGAAATCAATTTAAAGTTGTATTGCTTGTATTTCAATATTTAATGCCCTTTTATAGTCTGGAAAATGTTCCTTTGAAAATTACATCTACCCCTCTATTCTATTTAATCTATTTTTGAATCACAAGACAACTAAATACGCATCTCTTCAGAGTGGCTTTTAACACAAGTTGAGTTGGGCATTTCTCTATATTTACGTTACTGTTGTTTTAGCTTTATTATGTCATGGAATACGTGCAGGACTTTAGACAGTGGAATCTGTATTTCAATGACCTCGCCCGTGCTAAACAAAGACACAGAGAGCTCAACACGCAGATGTAAATGGAACAGCACATCAAAGCTGTCCAGCATGATTGGTCCAATTAGTCCAAACTCCATCAAATTTATCCAGTTCCAAATCGATTATGAATGTCATTTTTACATTTTTCCAACATCAATCATCATCTCTGTCCAGTCCTCGATCGCCGGCTCTGTTTCTGTCCGTTTCCTTGCCTTTTCCCTGTTGCATTTGCATTGTTTTTGTCTCCATTGACCATTTTTTTCCATCTTCTAATATTTAATTTACCTTTTGTCCTCATTTGCGACTCGCTAAAAATGTATGCCGTGATTTTGGAGCGATGCAATTAGCAGCAATGTCAGCGTTTTGATCGGCGGCGATGTCATTCAGTTGAGTTTCCATCATTTCATTTCCTGCGTTTTAATCAAAGCATTCACGCTCGGCTGTTTTCAGATCATTTTAAACAACGTGCTTCCCTCTCAGCAACGCTTGTCTCCGTCCCGAACGTGCACGCGCCACGAGGGAGAAATGACACAGAGCTTTGTACATGTGAAGAGCTCGTTCCAAAGTTGCATTATTTAACAGTCGTGAAACAAAGTACGCGTTCACAATACATACAACTGCCTAAAATGCCCCCGTGTGTCGCGTAACCCTCTGTATATCACTTATCTCCTCTTTATTTTAGCGTTCATTGCCCACAGTATATGTCAGTAAAACGCACCAATACGCTTTGAATGGATGTCTTACTTTTAGCTATGCATGAACAGACAATACGCTCTAGATTGGATTTTATGGGTTGAAATCTTACTATAAATATTCAATTCATATGTTTATAGGAGCTCCCGAGTGCCTTTTTTCCCCTCTGTTACAGCATAAAAATGACATTAAAATTTACCAAGCCTTAGCTAACATTAGAGCAACTGCTACAAGTGCAGACTAAGCCGTTCATGTTTATTAAAAAGTTATGAACACTGAGTTGAAAGCAAAAAGTGGCTCCGCTCCTCACAACCTGCGCCATACGTCTGCTGGACATTTTCTCAGGAATAATTTAACGCTTCACAAATGTTTGGGGGAAGGTTTATAAATCATAAGCCTTGGACCTGGACCGAAGATCTCTCACAAAAACCTTCTGCCGTGTTGTTTATTTGTTTTTTTTCTCATAGATTTAGAGCAAAAATCTCAACAGTGGCTATGTTTACATAAAAAATCTGATCATTATCTGATTTCTGTCGCCTTATTGAAATGGCAAATAACCAGTTACATCTGCTGCCTGTGAGTAGTCTGATTTCTCTCTGATTGCTCGCGCTTTTTGAGGTGGTGGTAAGGAAAAGAGTGCAAAAACGACAAAAAAAAGCCCAGTGTTTAGCGCTTCACTCACTGATTCTGCAGAAATCTATGATGTAGCTCACGTTTTCAGTCGTCTGTGGTCATTTTTCCTCGTGAGCGACCAATCTTGTTTGCATAATCCGCCTGTCAATCTTCCACCTGAACTCGTGGGGATAAAGCCAGGGCCCAGACTCTGTGTTTGGTAAAGGAAAAAGTGTCTTGGCAGGCCGGGCTAATACATCGCTTGACTAATCCAGGAAAGTAGCTCTTGTCTTCACAAAAACGTACAAATATTTACTCAAACCAGCTTCCTCTTTTTGATATCGCTCTCCTTTCACTCCACACTCGACGCTGCACCAGTGGAGCCTGATGCCTCAGCGCCAGGACGACCTTGTAAAGTGGCGTTTGTAGCTCCAGAAGGAGTTTTTCACAATAACAGCAGTTGTTCAGACTCGTAAACAATAAGTGAAGATCGGGAATAAGCTGTGAATGTGCCTTTGCAAACTAAAGTCATGTTTTTATTTGGAATCTGACATAAAAATGTAGTCCTGGTTCTGTTTTGGTTCACACTTTGTTTGGTTTTTGTTGCGTTCTGGTTTTGTCCTTGGAATGAGTTGAATTTCAATTATTGTTCTTCTGCACCAATATTTCTGTGGCGCTCTTGTAGCGTGATTTGTTTGCACATTTCACTCAGAGCCGTTTGGATTGTATGTCATTCAAGCCTCAGGCACTAGACTCATGCGGATATGGATTATTGTTCATGGAGTTCAAGCCACTTTTCTGGCTTTCTGCTGCATAAACTAAGCATTTATATTCAAAGATCTTTACAATTAGAGCTATTGCAAAAGACCAACCTACACCAACTTTTGTCTCAATTGACTTGTTACTACCGGCTTCTATTTTTGATTTATTTAGTACATGGCAGGTATATTTTTATGTTTGTATGTATTTATGTACATTGATTGTAATGTATCTCATCATCCTTGCAAATATGACTAAAAAAACATATAATAATAACACAAAATTGTCAAAAAAAACATACTAACAAATAAAAATACTTTGAATAAGGGATGTCACGATATTGAAAAGAAACAAACACGATTATTAACGATTATTGACCAAACAACAGTGAAATCATTTATTTAGCTGTATTTCTTTCAAAGTCTATCTTTATTAAAACAAACTTTTGGTTAACAAATAATATGATCTCATAAACAGACGGATAAAAACATGTTGTTTTTGGAGAATAGATTTTTGTTCCCAATGTTATATTCTGACCTGAATATTAATCACAATGTCATATTCTGACCTGAATATTAATCACAATGTTATATTCTGACCTAAATAATCACAATGTTATATTCTGACCTGAATATTAATCACAATGTTATATTCTGACCTAAATAATCACAATGTTATATTCTGACCTGAATATTAATCACAATGTCATATTCTGACCTAAATAATCACAATGTTATATTCTGACCTGAATATTAATCACAATGTTATATTCTGACCTAAATAATCACAATGTTATATTCTGACCTAAATAATCACAATGTTATATTCTGACCTAAATAATCACAATGTTATATTCTGACCTGAATATTAATCACAATGTTATATTCTGACCTAAATAATCACAATGTTATATTCTGACCTAAATAATCACAATGTTATATTCTGACCTGAATAATCCCAATGTTATATTCTGACCTAAATAATCACAATGTTATATTCTGATCTGAATAATCCCAATGTTATATTCTGACCTAAATAATCACAATGTTATATTCTGACCTGAATAATCACAATGTTATATTCTGACCTGAATAATCACAATGTTATATTCTGATCTGAATAATCACAATGTTATATTCTGATCTGAATAATCACAATGTTATATTCTGACCTAAATAATCACAATGTTATATTCTGACCTGAATAATCACAATGTTATATTCTGACCTGAATAATCACAATGTTATATTCTGATCTGAATAATCACAATGTTATATTCTGATCTGAATAATCACAATGTTATATTCTGACCTGAATAATCACAATGTTATATTCTGACCTGAATATTAATCACAATGTTATATTCTGATCTGAATAATCACAATGTTATATTCTGACCTAAATAATCACAATGTTATATTCTGACCTGAATAATCACAATGTTATATTCTGATCTGAATAATCACAATGTTATATTCTGACCTGAATAATCACAATGTTATATTCTGACCTGAATAATCACAATGTTATATTCTGACCTGAATAATCACAATGTTATATTCTGGCCTGAATAATCACAATGTTATATTCTGACCTGAATAATCACAATGTTATATTCTGACCTAAATAATCACAATGTTATATTCTGACCTGAATAATCACAATGTTATATTCTGACCTAAATAATCACAATGTTGTATTCTGATCTGAATAATCACAATGTTATATTCTGACCTGAATAATCACAATGTTATATTCTGACCTAAATAATCACAATGTTATATTCTGACCTGAATAATCACAATGTTATAGGGGGTGGCAAAGACCAGACCAACATCACATGATCTCTCTGGGTGGAGTCTGCATATCCTCCCTGTGTTACTGTGGATACCGCTCCGGCTTCCTCCCACTGTCCAAAGACATGTAGAATTGGCAACTCTAAATTGGCCCAATGTACAGGTGTTGAAAATTAGCATATTCTGCTATATACACTTAAAACCAATGTCCAATGCTATGTCCTTAAATAAATAAATATATTCTGACCTGAATAATCCCAATGTTATATTCTGACCTGAATAATCACAATGTTATATTCTGACCTGAATAATCACAATGACAGATTAACCAAATAATCTTGACATTCCTACTTTCTATATTCATAAACATTACACACTTTTACATTTCCAGTTCACACAAAGTCTGAAATCTGCTTCTCCTGACAGAAGACTAGCTCTGGGCGCCACTGACAATTATGAATGACTAAATCTCAGTCTTGATATGAAAGATGATGACTTGCACATCCTTAAAGGGAGACTTGCGTCATTTTAGTTCTTTCACATCCCTAGTGGTGCAGTTTATAGCCCTAATCGTCCAATAATACATCTTTTCCTCTTGTCTTCTTGCTTCGCAGCTGTCTTCAACCTCATCCCCGTCGGCCTTCGAGTGGTGGCGATCCAAGGCGTCCAGACCAAGCTCTACCTGGCCATGAACAACGAAGGCTTCCTCTACACCTCCGTAAGCGGCACACAGATGCGTTCTCCTCTTATTTCCATGAGCGGCGCAGGGGAGGGAGGTTGTCTTGGTGAAGCGATGCGGCGCGGAACTGGACAATTGGCGTTTAATCAAGGGCTGACACGCACAGACAGACACGGGCGTCCACACACAGGCGTTCGGTCCCTATGGGCAATTCAAAGGCACGGCTCTCCTGCACGTGCATGCTACCGTCGAGAGCTGGACACTTAGAAACTCATTGTGGCTCCGGGAACACTGCTCCTGCTCGTGAATAACAATTGGTTTCAGACGCACGCATATGCCCTGTTTATATGTCGCGTTCGTGGTGGCTGCAAACTGCGGAAGGACAGCTACAACGTGTTCACTTTTCAAACGGAAGAATTGTACTGCTACGGCGCTTTGGACAGAAAAAAAGGCCGTCAATTGTGATTAATGTTTTTTGTCTGCTTTGTATTTCTGTAATTAGGTCCTCAGTGGATTTAACAATGCAGTTCTGTCCTGCTACCAATGTTTTTGAGGGTAAAGAACATTAGCTCTTTCTGTTGTGCGTCTGCTGTAGGAGGCTGTTGGGAGGTAAACCTATTGCTTAATTTAGGGGCCTATTTGTCCTAAAACGCCTGAAAAAATGACCTCCAATTAAAGCTGAAGTTGTTCCTGAACCTCTGGAGCACAAACAATGAGCTGGAGCCTTTGTGGAGATGAGACTCTGTAGTTTTGGATTCTGATGTCTGTTTTACTCCAATTATAAGTAAAAACAAGCTCTGAAAAACACCTAGTTTTTCTTTGTTATATGAATGAGTACAGCTGGTGACTGGAGGGATTGGAGTGACACTAAAATGAGCAGCTTTTGGGTATTACAATTCTCCTTTAAAAGTTGAAGGTAAATTCACTCAAAATGACTTGTAATAAAGCAAAAATGTCCATATCAAGAAAGAAAAGAATCCATATCAAAGCCTATTAATGTTTTATTTTAGAGTATTTTGCATTTTTGGGTTCAAACGGACCCTGACTCTGTCCAGAATGGTGGATTTGACTGGAAATAAGTGGATTACAGCTTTATTTTTATGTACAGCATATCAAGCAGCTTTAGAGTTCCCTTTTATCAGATGGTGGACAAAATTGAATAAATATATAAAAGTCAAACTTCCCCAAAGTGTAAGGGTTGTTTTTTTTCCATTTCATTGACTTTGGTGGTGAAGCCCAAGAGAATACTGAGACCTCCATGAATATTCTTACGCTATCAGCCGGGTTATACAATCATCCGAGTCCTCCGAGAGCGCTACTGAAAATAGGTGTTAACTTATTCCAGTCTTGTATAAACAAAAGTATTAATCAAACTTGTTAACGGTTTCGTGACTTTTCTAGTGTAGCGTCTGCCACACTTTCCTGGCTCCACGGAGAGATGTTATTGCTTTGCCTGAAACATCTCACATTCATTTAATTACAGGCGTTTTGTTTTCCCTTAAAAAACACATTGATCTTTAAAAAGCAACTTAGAAATGAGCGGGTTAGAGTCGAGGAAAAAGCCGATCTGCAGTGAGAGGGATAAGAAATGAGCATGTTTGAGACATGGATCTATATTATCACCTGGATAAGACCCTCCCCCTCCGTCACACCCCCCCTACAACCTGTAAAAAGTGTAAAAATGACACTTCCCTGGTTTGAGGACACGCGTCTAAGTTTGCCTTTTGACTCGTCGCAAGAATTCCACATAAGGTTTTATAAAAGAGAGCAAGTTCAGGTTTTTCCTCTGAGTGAAGAGCAATGTGACAAAATGAGATCGCCGCATGCTGTCTGCATCGGACGATTCAGTATTTAATCTCTCGTAAACCCAAACGTAAGAGCCGACAGAGGACTCCGATTAGCTGAGCTTCACTTCTGCCGTCCGAACAAAGCTGCTCTAAAGCCGTGAACGCGCTCATAAAGTCGTGCGTGCGAATATTGACAACGTGCCAAAGTGTTTGTGAGAGCGACAATACTTTTATCTAAATGTTAAAATTAGAATCTACAGCTCCAGCATCTCCTAAGCCAAAGTCCTGTTGGATCAGTGTAATTGTCTGCGGAGCCCTTTGTCCTCTGTCATTACTCCATCATTAAAGACAGTCTGCTCGGCTCTGTCCAGACGCACATTATCAGACTATCAACACGTCGATACCAAACTACAGCACTGCCCTTCCGCTGTCGGCTTATCTGAGGTCTCATATTGTGGTTTTCTCCGCATCGATTTCGGCCCCGACCGCGATGGGAAGATTACTCGGCGTCCATTTAGCTCGCGCTCACTACTCACATTTGTTTCCTTGCTCAATCGGATGTGTGCTTGCATTATGGACCAGAGCCTGTGCATGCGTGAGCTCAGGCGGGTCGCAGAGGCGGCAGTAAGCAGCGCGCTTTAGAGAAGCGGAGGTGGTGGGCGGGAAGAGTGGAAATGAGGCACAGACAAACAAAAACAAACATCCTTGTCACAGTGTAAAGCCGCGTTTGCACCGGTATTTCAATATGTGAAACAGTTTTCAGATTTGTGGCGTCACTTTTGTTCAAACATGAAGATGTGACCGTATATTATTGGATTTGTTGTTGGAAGGTCACCATAATTTGGTTTATTCATCATTTGGATTATTCATTTCACAATAAAATAAGAATAATGACAGTTTTAAAGGTAACGTTTTGTCAGTTCTATTCAATTTCAACAAAAAAAGGGAAGCTAAATGCAAACAGTTTATGCCACTTTAACTTTACTTTTTCATTGGGAAGTATAAGATTTCAAAAAGCTGGTCAAAGGTCAAGTGAAAAGGTCAAGTTTATTTGTACTGACCTGATTCCGCCCCGCCCATTTCCCCCTCTTTTCTCACGTGATCGTCACTTCTGTTGTAATGACACTTTCTGTCCAGTGGGAACTCTATTGGTTTAGATGGAGAAAGAGGGGAAAGTTTCGCTGCTAAAACATGCTACAAAGTCCATTGATTTGTGTAAAATATCCAATGTTTGTGTGACCAACAAGTCAACAATGCACCGATTCCCTGGGCGGCCTGAAAACGGCTCTTTAGTCTGTGTAGAACTAGAATAAGGTGAATAGCGACGGGGAATAAATGAAATAAAATGCAAAAACAAGAATGAGCTCATACAAACTATTATAACAAGAACAGGAAGAATAAGCTAGAAGAAACTATTAAATAAAAAAAACATATTTATTACATGGAGTGTGACTCAGCCATTGAAGGTCTTCAGTAACGATTTAAACATGTTAAGAGCCTGGGATTCTCTTGTTTGGTGGTGAATTGTTCCAGAACTTGTCACAGAAAGAGGCGAGTTTTTGGTACATTTAAAAAGAACAAGTTTCTCTCCAGCTGGAAGAGGAGAGCGATCCACTGAAACATGGCGCCGCTCGGCCATTTAGACATCTGAAAAGAGCAATAATTTAAATTCTACTGAAGGAAAGAGAGCTGGTCTCAGACTTTACTGGACCAGGGTTCCCACACTTTTGTGTCTTGAGTACCTCCTAATCTTTGTCTCTCCTTTGCACCCCCTAACGCGGGTACTCTGCAAATAGCTCTAGTAGTATTTGATTATTTGATTATTATTACTTTCTGTATATATTTTTCGGTGTATAATCTAAAAATCTTCTTAAATATCTTCAATCACACCTTCTTTACTGTTGTCTTTGTGTTGGAAACGGTAGTGAATGATCCCGTTTGAGCTCCTCCGTGTGTCTTTGACGGAGCGTTTACTCTGGTAACATGTTTGACAGAGATTGATCGTAGACGCAGTAAGAGGAGGGCTCACTCTACGGCCAAAACATAAGACACTGCCTGATATGAACCGCAGCTCGTCTTTAATCTTTATCCCCATCACACAAAATCTGATCATTGCTGGATTTATGGCGTTTGAAATATCATACAAACAGTCACATCTTATTTATTTCTGATTGTTCACGCAAGGAAAATTGTGCAAGAAAGGGCCAAAATGAGTTGAAAAAGGAATAAAATACAACAGATACTCTCAAAATCTATCGATAAACTGGCCTTGTAAATGTACTCACGACGAGACCTACAACTCGCCATTTTGAGCCAAGCCAAATATGTCCCCACAATCTCTAATCTTTCATTACAAACAGACAAAATAGTGCCCTTCATGTTGCTCCTGTCGACCACACAAACAGATAGAAGAAATGTTTAATACAAACGGTGTATTGCATAACGTTTTACTTGTACATCACAGCCTACAATCTCGCAGTATAATATTACACACTCTGTTCCTTCACACACGCCTCTGTTACATCAACAGTTTTGTATTTGCTTTGGTCATAAACTCGTATCAGTGGATCTGGTCTCCCGCAGCAGAGAAACACACGCTTATTGTTTTTCCAGTATTGTGTTTGCAGCCACATTTCTTTTTGTAAATAATAGATAGTGCTTATGTAAAATGGCAATACTATTATACTTCTCACATACATAACAAAACGATACATTCAGTTAAGTAAAACCAGTCATTTTTAGCCACAAACTCACCCCTGTGATCATGTTCAGTGAGAAAATATGACTTTCAATTAATAAAGCAAATGATAAAGCTTTAGTTGTTCTATAGCATTACATTTTGGGACATTTGTTATTGCAGACATATTTACCACAAATCAAACTGAATAAAGGTCTGGAACTCGCTACTTAAAAGTCAAATTGGCGACAGGCTCATTATTTCTGCTCAATTGTGAAGCTTTAACTCGGTGAGAACAAGGACGGTCAAGTGACGTGGACAGCTACAGTCTTCTTCCATAGGTCAAACTTGTGAATTATTCAAATTTAGCATTTAGCAGAGGCTTAACTCTGGAACGTTCTGCCTCGACGCTTTAGTTCAGGCTGGAACTGTAAGGTCTCCCACAAAAAGTGTAATTTGATCTTGACGCCTGCGGCCGGTGGCGATATTGTGATCTGACCCAGCATGACGCCCGCTCCTTTCACCTGCCCGCTCGTCTTATTGGTTTGTGGTTACGCTCTGTGAGAAAGAGCTGTAGATGAGGACCCTCTCCAAAAACAAACGCTTCAACTCAAACTCTATGCCTCCTGCAATGTGAATAAATGTAAAGAACACATTTTATATCTATTTTTTCATCATAAAACTATTGCATATGTAGATCAGAATTTTATATTTTCTTTATTGTAAACCACAATATTGAGCTTGATAATAGAATCCGGTTCATTGACTTCCTGTTCAAACCTGCAGAAGCGATAAGCCCCGCCTCTTCATAGTAATATCACCTTAACAAGCGACGGATTTTAATTCATGTGTTTTTATGGCTGAAAAATCGTTACGTGACATTTTTTTTTTATCTTATCTATATGGTCCAGAGATAGTTGTTTTTAATGTGTATAAATAAGCTCAGATTGGTGGGAGGAGACAGGGAGTAGGTGAAAACAGAGGATTACTCAAACGCGCATGAATCAATTTAAATACAGCTCTGAATAAACTAATGATGCAGGAAAACACCATTCTATTGTGGTTAAACGCTCATTAAAGTCAATTGGACTTAATACGTGCCCTTTAAGCCATTGGAGTAACAGAATGAACAATCTAAATTAGACATTTAGCACTTATATTTCAAATTAGTACAATTTATACGACTATATATTGATATTTTCACTGTATCTCGTGATATGACAAACGCGTTGAGTCGTGGATCTTGACTAAAAACTGAAACTCGTGATGTAAACTGTTGCCCATAACAACCGTCCACGTCCTGGCAGCCGTACTTTGTAAACCTCTGCGATGAAGTAACGCTAATCCTCCTCCCCCGCCGCGTCCGGACCCTCCAGGAGAAACTTGCCGGACCACGTTGCGTTCGACTCTGCATCATCCTGTCGCCGCCGCCGCCTCCTCCAGTGGCGTCGGTTGGTATTCAGGGGAGCAGCCGTTGCCATGGAGACGCGGGGATAAGGAAACGCAAATGTCAGCGATCTTGAGAGCCGCAGTTTGTTCTGAGAGACTCCGCGCGGCTCATGGTCCGGATTAAGATTCAAACCAATTTTACAACTGGAGATGTGAGATACGCAGCTGAAGAGCGGGAACGGGAGCGACGGGACGGACAGCCACGCCTTTAGATTTGTAACAGGACCAGGGCTTTATTATTCACAGTAATGCAGCTCGTTATTGGAGAAAAAAATAAAATAAAATCATGCGGAAGGGAAAAAAAAGTGCATGACATGAAAACAAAGTAAGTCAATTTACAAGAAATGATAAAAGGACAGTTCAGGACGTCATGACATATAGTGTTAGTGATGTCATTATTGTGAGAATAAAACATTATTCACAATTATTAAAGGTGCCATAACATGCTTTTTTTCATGTTTCGTAGTCTATCCTAAGTGTATAATTGATAATAGTGTTGACGCGTGCTTGCCCTTATGACGCGGTCTTGCCCCACCGCCCGTCAGTTTGGAGATTGGAGGAAAGGAGATAGTCTGTAATATAGCTAAACACTGCGGGAATCAATCAAAAAAACACTCTGGGTACATATATGACGCACAAATAGCAATGTAAGAAGGTTAAAAGCTCTGAAAAGTCGATTTTGCATGTTATGGGACCTTTAACACCGTGACCAAACAAATTCTTCATTTTTGTTCATTCCCGTCGTTTCATTCATTCCTGTTCATTCCATACCCAGCTTTGATCATTTATTATTTCTTATTATTTTCTTAAAAAGTGAAGTTAATGCGGCACGAAAAGCACTTTACATTTAACTTGACTTTTTTGGAATAAGAGATTGAATAGAAAATATCTCTAAAATGCCACAATATTATTATTTTATTGATTTTTATGCTGACACAAATAATCTGAATTATTGATTAAATGATACCAAATAATCTTGAGATACCTAGTGATTACATAAAATATAGCTGAAAACTACCTGTAAATACATTTAGCTTTAGCAATTGTACTTCACCTGTCGATTGTTTCCTTCTTGTACGACTTCAGATTGACGCTGACTTGTTGGTGGATACAGTGGACAATGCAACACAAAGACTCTCCAATCCGTGCACTTTTGTATCCATAACTTTCTGGTTCAGTTATTGTTTTTTGGTCTGATGAGACACAATATGAAAGTGGAGTTTAGCGGTGAATGATAGCGTCTGCAAAATCTATTTCTGAGTGATTTTAACCATGTGATGATTGTTTTTGGAGTGAGTCACGTTCGAGTAACTCATATTTTTCAGTTTTCAAGATGCCTTCGCTCTGAAAAAAATGACTTACAATGTGCTAATTTGCGGTTCAGCAGCGGCACAAATGAGACAAATCCACTGAAGTGAAACCAGCACTTCGATATCGCAATTTAAAATGTCCAAAATGATAAAATGATGAACCTCAAGTGTCAGAGATAATAACTATACAGCAGAAAGATGCATAACAGGTCTTCTTTAACTCACAAGACTCGCTCATTCACTGGTTCAAACCGAAACTAAATTAAAATATGGAAACAAACAAGGACTTTAACACAGCCTCCTTTCATAGCTCCATCTACAACCCAGCAGCTCCTTTTTAATCTCTAATCCATCTCCCCTTTCCCCTTCAGGAGCATTTTACGCCCGAGTGTAAGTTCAAGGAGTCGGTTTTTGAGAACTACTACGTCACCTACTCGTCGATGATGTACCGGCAGCAGGCGTCGGGACGGGCCTGGTACCTGGGGCTCAACAAAGAGGGCCAGATCATGAAGGGGAACCACGTGAAGAAGAACAAGGCCGCAGCACACTTCATCCCCAAACCACTCAAAGGTAACACCCACGCTGCCGGGTCATGTGATGGGGCAGACAGCAGGGTAACATATGCAAAAATGTCAAAATGACTTCAACAAGAGGCAGAAATGTCCAGTGTAATCTGCCAATGTGATACAATGTGATATTTCTGCCCTTTTGTGGTTAATTGTGTGGTCCGTTCTCGTTATGTGCCAGATTGAACCTCATCAGGGACGTTTCAGCACAGTCCTGGTGCAATAGTCACATAATGTCCAGATATCGTTATCCAGATTATGCAAAAACAACTTTTTAAACTATAATTATACATATTATATTTGCCTTGTTTTTTTAAGATCAGGATGTAATGCAGTTGTTCACAATGTGCACCAGCATTAACATAAGACAGAACATTGAAATATGAACATAAACCCAGTGGACACGAGATATTTTGTTGTTGCGGTTTGGATTTGTTTAATTGGCAGTCCATGTTGTGCACTTTTATACATGACTAATAAGGCAATAGTAAATAGAGGTTGAAGGCATATCGAGAATATTGGGGATAAAATCAAAAAGAAAACAGTCAAACATAACAGGCACACAACTATAATCCACAAGAGTTGAGTTCAGGGGGCTTAAAACATGTATGAAAAGGGTCATTCTTAAGAAAACCTCGAATAAAAGAGATAGAATAGAGATTAGTTCTGATCAAGGCTTTCTGATGGCGCCGACCTGAGGGGATTTGGCTAAAACACGCCTCTGGTCAGTGCTGGAACAGACTTTCACAACGCTATTAATGCCGTTCTTTTCCTCCACCGCGAACAGAAGAGAAAGTGAGGAGACTCTCAATAGGAGCAGCAGCAAACTGTGAGGATCAAGTCCCTGACATTAAAGGGCCGGGGTGGTTTGAGCCGCATACACTCTTTTCGGTCCATTTTTGTGGTTTATGTTTTTGTTCTTTGAAGTTTTGTGCAGTACTCGAACGTCGACCTCGACATTCTCAGGCTCATTTCAGCACAGTCCCGGTGCAGTGTTAAAATACCATCGAGATAAAGCTAGAATGTACTGAGATATTCATGTTTGTCCTAATGACTGTGAAATGTGGCTTTAGTTTGGTTCAATGAAGGTTTGTCATTGGCTCAAAGTGATTCAAAGGCAACATCGGGACGCGGGTTTAGGTTATTTTGGGATTTCCCATCTGAAAAGTTTGTACACGTTTCTGTATCTGCAGGACTTTGGCTCCATTGTCAGTCTGAGGGAGCGAGTCGTAAATATTTCAGTGGGTTGTGGTCGTCCCATCTGGGGGCAGGGCAAAGCCTCCGTCCCCTGTAGCGTCGTGATTCACACTGATTAGATTTACATGTGCGATTCTATCCAAAACTACAGCTCATCCTTGTACAAACTGTAACATCTCTCATTTCCACAGTAACACACCAGTGAATACAATGTTTAAATGGTTTTGAAGGAGAAAAAAACAGATTTGTTTGATGTTGTTCGGTCCAAGTTTGAGCCAAGTGTAGTATTTATTTTATCCATCCATCCATTTTCTACCGCTTGTTCCCTTTCGGGGTCGCGGGTGACTGGAGCCTATCCCAGTGACTTTGGGCCTTAGGCGGGGTACACCCTGGACAGTAGCCAACTCGTCGCAGGGCCATCACAGAGGCATAGATGTTACAAACAGTTCACTCTCACATTCATTCGCTAGGGCCAATTTAGAGTCACCAATTTTGCCTAACACATGCATGTCTTTATTTTATTTTATTTTATTTTATTTTATTTTATTTTATTTTATTTTATTTTATTTTATTTTATTTTATTTTATTTTATTTTATTTTATTTTAGTTTAGTTTAGTTTAGTTTAGTTTAGTTTTAGTTTATTAGAATTTTTTTTTAATTATATTTTTTATTTAATTTGAATTTGAATTTTGATTTCAATTACAATTTCAATTTCAATTTTAATTTTAATTTTAATTTTAATTTTAATTTTAATTTTAATTTTAATTTTAATTTTAATTTTAATTTTAATTTTAATTTTAATTTTAATTTAGTCTTGGTTTGGTCCCGTTTTAGTCCTGGTTCAGCCCTGGCCTTGTCCATGTTTAGCTCCAAGTTTAGTGCTAATTTGAATGTATTAATGCATCATTTATTAAGTTGAGTATTTAAACACCCAAAGAGCCTTAATTCACCCAAAGCAACGTCCGGGGGTCAGTGCACATCGATGGCCTCCACTGAGTCTAATTATTTGAGGAAATTACCGCGTCCTTCATAAACAGCACAAATCAATGCTTTAATTAGTTGCTGTTTACTTTTAGCGCAATAAGCTGTTTTGTGTTGATTAAGTGGATGTTAGTTCTCTTGTTGTTTGCTTCCAGTAGAAGTAGTATTCGTGGCCTTTTTCCCTCGAGATAAACGCGAGTCTTCATCCTTTGGATCCGCGGACGCTCTGACTCCGCCACAGCCGCAGTGTAGTAACGTGAATACTGCATTTCTACCACAGTAAACTTGGATTGACTCTACGAGAACAGAAGCGCCGCGCTACAGTCTCCTGAACACGTTTTATCTTTGAGCCGCATCCAAGCGCGTTACATCACCTTCTCCACAGAGACACTTCCCACTTTCAACAGGGAAAAAAAAACTGCAATTTCCAAACGGCTACAGTGGCAGTCGTGTGAGATACGAGAAAGCAGTGTTTAGATTTAGTGTTTGAGATGACAATGGCAGCCACGGGCGCGTCTCCATGGAGATTTTACGCTTTGCCTGGGACATTCCACAGTACGTAGCAGAAGAAAATGGAATTCTGTCAAACGGACAAAAGAAAGACAGTGAATCACCAGATCTTTGTCAGAGGGACTGAAGAAGCTTCTTGGACGAGACGGCAAAGCGCGTTCACTCTCACTTTTACAAACATTCCACAGTACGGCATTACATCCAGGCCAAGTTACAGGTCAGAAATGTAGAATGGTGCTTTATAAGAAAGACCTTTGAATGACTAGTTCATAATCATGTGCAATACTGTCATAATCATGTGCAATACTGTCATAATCATGTGCAATACTGTCATAATCGTGTGCATAATCATGTGCAATACAGTCATAATCATGTGCATAGTCATGTGCAATACAGTCATAATCATGTGCATAATCATGTGCAATACAGTCATAATCATGTGCATAGTCATGTGCAATACAGTCATAATCATGTGCATAGTCATGTGCAATACAGTCATAATCATGTGCATAATCATGTGCAATACAGTCATAATCATGTGCATAATCATGTGCAATACTGTCATACTCATGTGCAATACTGTCATAATCATGTGCATAATCATGTGCAATACTGTGATAATCATGTGCAATACTGTCATGCTCATGTGCATAGTCATGTGCAATACAGTCATAATCATGTGCATAGTCATGTGCAATACAGTCATAATCATGTGCATAGTCATGTGCAATACAGTCATAATCATGTGCATAATCATGTGCAATACAGTCATAATCATGTGCATAATCATGTGCAATACTGTCATACTCATGTGCAATACTGTCATAATCATGTGCATAATCATGTGCAATACTGTGATAATCATGTGCAATACTGTCATGCTCATGTGCCATACTGTCATAATCATGTGCAATACTGTCATAATCATCTGCTAATCATGTGCAATGCTGTTGTAGGGTCTCAAGCTCACATCTTCATTCCCCTACACTGTCATAATCATGTGCATAATCACGTGTAATACTGTCATAATCATGTGCGTAATCATGTACAATACTGTCATAATCATGCGCAATACTGTCATCATCATGTGCAATACTGTCATAATCATGTACAATACTGTCATAATCATGTGCAATACTGTCATAATCATGTACAATACTGTCATAATCATGTACAATACTTTCATAATCATGTGCAATACTGTAATAATCATGTGCATAATCATGTGCAATACTGTCATAATCATGTGCAATACTGTCATAATCATGTACAATACTTTCATAATCATGTGCAATACTGTAATAATCATGTGCATAATCATGTGCAATACTGTCATAATCATGTGCAATACTGTCATAATCATGTGCAATACTGTCATAATCATGTGCAATACTGTCATAATCGTGTGCATAATCATGTGCAATACAGTCATAATCATGTGCATAGTCATGTGCAATACAGTCATAATCATGTGCATAATCATGTGCAATACAGTCATAATCATGTGCATAGTCATGTGCAATACAGTCATAATCATGTGCATAGTCATGTGCAATACAGTCATAATCATGTGCATAATCATGTGCAATACAGTCATAATCATGTGCATAATCATGTGCAATACTGTCATAATCGTGTGCATAATCATGTGCAATACTGTCATACTCATGTGCAATACTGTCATAATCATGTGCATAATCATGTGCAATACTGTGATAATCATGTGCAATACTGTCATGCTCATGTGCATAGTCATGTGCAATACAGTCATAATCATGTGCATAGTCATGTGCAATACAGTCATAATCATGTGCATAGTCATGTGCAATACAGTCATAATCATGTGCATAATCATGTGCAATACAGTCATAATCATGTGCATAATCATGTGCAATACTGTCATACTCATGTGCAATACTGTCATAATCATGTGCATAATCATGTGCAATACTGTGATAATCATGTGCAATACTGTCATGCTCATGTGCCATACTGTCATAATCATGTGCAATACTGTCATAATCATCTGCTAATCATGTGCAATGCTGTTGTAGGGTCTCAAGCTCACATCTTCATTCCCCTACACTGTCATAATCATGTGCATAATCACGTGTAATACTGTCATAATCATGTGCGTAATCATGTACAATACTGTCATAATCATGCGCAATACTGTCATCATCATGTGCAATACTGTCATAATCATGTACAATACTGTCATAATCATGTGCAATACTGTCATAATCATGTACAATACTGTCATAATCATGTACAATACTTTCATAATCATGTGCAATACTGTAATAATCATGTGCATAATCATGTGCAATACTGTCATAATCATGTGCAATACTGTCATAATCATGTACAATACTTTCATAATCATGTGCAATACTGTAATAATCATGTGCATAATCATGTGCAATACTGTCATAATCATGTGCAATACTGTCATAATCATGTGCAATACTGTCATAATCATGTGCAATACTGTCGTCATCATCATGTGCAATACTGTGATAATCATGAGCAATACTGCGACATGTCAATCATCCCTGGTGCAATAGTGTTTGTCCATACAACAGCTCTAAATAAGAGTTATTATTATTAAGATTAAGTTATTTTATTATTACCGTATTTTCTGGACTATAAGACGCACCAGCCAAAAAATGCACAATAGAGAAGGAAAAAAACATATATAACATATATATTACACTGGAGTATGAAATAAGGTTGCAAGTGTGAAAATAACAAATAATATCACAAGTCGCTCCGAAGTATAAATATAAGTATATAAGTATAAATATAAGTATAAGTCGCACCTTTTTTCATAGTTTTGGCTGGGGTGCCATACATCTGTGCCTAATTTGTGTTGCAAAACTGGAATTTCCCCATTGTGGGACAAACAAAGGTTATTTTATCTTATCTGAATTGCAAGATAGTTCAATGCCACACTCTGGGACATTCCAGGCAGTAGCAACAGAATTGAATTGAATTGAATTAAAGAAAGTTACATAGAAATGGACAGAGGATGAATGAAGCCTCAGTCAAACATATCAAATTGCAGATTTGACAAATGTACTGTTAGTTTTATTTATGATTCTTAATGCTCAGATCACTTTATCGTTACCATGTCTTTTGCATCGAAATAAAAACCTAAGCTACAAATAATGTTACTTAAATAAGAAGACAGCTTATTTGAGTGAGTATGATTTATTTTTTTAAACTTTCTGTCAAATCTTTTTTCAAATCTTTCCACTGACGAGCTGCTCTCATTTGATTTCAGACATAAATATATAAATTGTTGACATCAAAATAGTAAATAGTAAAAAGTAAAATGGCATTTCTCAGCATCATTGTTGTCAAGTCGTTAGTTTGAGAAGTTTGATGAAAGGTTAATGAGTGTTTCCTCTGACCGCTCTGACCTTCTGCCGACGCCAGAACGTGACCCGGCGATAAAGAACACACGGATCGGGCGAGGCACGTTCCGGCAGATTCACCGACAAAAGCGCTGCGTTCGCCCTGGTTGCCGCGGTGATGTCAGGTGTTGCCGATTGCTCCGAGAGGTGAGGTCGTCCAGTTTCCACGGTTACACGCCTCCAAACGCCAAAGATGCTGCGAAGAGACAATGGAGGCGACGCCCAGTACAGTGTAGGAGACGGCGCCGGGGTCAGAGTCAGCGGAAGAAGATTCACACGTGGAATTATGATATTGTATTATTACTTTTGGAGCCAAACACCAACAGACGCGTCACTTTTAAAGGCGCAGTGTGTAACATTTTTGGACCTCTGCCACCTGCTCGTCTCCCTCGACATGTTATCGCTTATAAATGTCTATAAATGCTTAATGATAAAGTGGAATATTCCATACAAAGCAGTTACATTTCCATGGTAACGAGCAAAATAATGTTCCTTGTCATTTTGTTCTAAAAGTTTGATTATTTTTCTTGTTTTTGTCCTGGAAATTCCTTGAAAAACCTTGATTATTAATGTGCCTCGCCGCAGATCTGACCTGTAACTTGGCCTGGCGGCGTCATCTGTGTGTCTCCATGGCGATAGATATGTTTAATGGCATATTACTGAAGATTCCAGAGAAATACATTAAATCTCCATGGAGACAAACAGGTGCCTGGCCCCAGGGAAGCGTTAACGTAGCTTATACTGTACATGTTTCTTTTTATAGACTTTATGTTGTTGTCAAGGTGATGGTTGTTGATATGAATCTGTACTTTTGAGTGCCGAGTGAAGGATCTGGAATAAACAAAGATAAAGGAGCTTTTTGTCAGGAAAGGGAAACATTTTTTAGCTCTTTTGGCTTTAAAGTATGAATCATCTTCAGGACAGTTTTGGTTGGTTCAATGACAATTTATCATTTACATCGACTGAGAACCAATTTTCATTCACCACGACGACGGAGCGGCTGCAGAACAGACAGCAGAGCGACACGCAGTACAAGATAAACATGGAATCGATCAGACATTAAAGAGCATGTCCCTCCTGGGCTGCCGTAGGGGGAAAACCTGTTTATTGCTTTTGTGATCTTCATGTCGAGTTGTAAGCTGCGCTCAAAATCAACATTCATTTTCATTGAACTGGAGTTGAGATTCTTTATTGTCGCACACGTAGCAAAAATATCTAATTACTTTTACTTGCTTAGGCCTAAATGCTGTGTTTAAAAACTATTCTGAAATATTAGAAAAAGCTTCAGTTGTAGTCATCTGGACTCAGTTTGCAAAAATACATATATATACATATATAATACATATATTTTTGCAAACTGAGTCCAGATGACTACAACTGAAGCTTTTTCTACTATGGAACACGCCTGGACGAATGAGGGATTACACCGACATATTCTGAAATATACTCATCAATGCATACAAGCTTTGTTAGGGTTGTACAATTTTAAAAAAATCCAGAAACTAATTGAATTACAAGTGGTATTGAAACCTGATTGAGGCATTGACACATAAAACATTATATATATATATATATATATATATATATATATATATATATATATATATATATATATATATATATATATATATATATATATATATATATATATATATATATATATATATACCTGATGAGAAGTATAAGAAAACTACTATTATTTTGTATTACAGTCTTTGTATTATTATTATTATTATTATTATTATTATCATCATCATTATCATTATTATTATCATCATTATTATTATTATCATCATCATTATTATTATCATTATTATCATCATTATTATCATTATTATTATCATCATTATTATCATCAATATTATCATCATCATTATTATCATCATTATTATTATTATCATCATTATTATTATCATTATTATCATCATTATATTATCATTATTATCATCATTATATTATCATTATTATCATCATTATTATTATCATCATTATTGTTATTATCATCATCATTATCATTATTATCATCATTATATCATCATTATTATCATCATTATTATCATTATATCATCATTATTATCATTATTATCATCATTATATTATCATTATTATCATCATTATTGTTATTATCATCATCATTATCATTATTATCATCATTATATCATCATTATTATCATTATATCATCATTATTATCATTATTATCATCATCATCATTATTATCATCATTATTATTATTATATCAAAATTGTTATTTAGACCCACATTGGCCTTGACTCTCCAACATGGGTGGATATGTTGGTTTTGCTGACCACCTGAACCAAAGGAAAGACATTTATCTGTATTTAAACACTTTATTACGATTAGCACAAACTGTGACTACACCATGGATCTATCATATTACACTTGCAGTAAAATAAGTTTGTTAAATTGAATGTATAAAAACGAAGATTTTGCCATTTCTGTCATGTCTTTGTGATTTTAATGCATATTTTCTTCCTGTTTTGTGAAGCACTTTGAATTGCCTTGTGTACGATATGCGCTCTACACATAAACCTGCCTTACGTTAGTTGCTATTTCACATCATACAATCCTACAAACCCCACTCAGAACCTTTCCCCGTCGCACTCTGGTATCCTAACACTGACCTCCCTTTTCCCTCTGTGTGCGTTGCAGTTGCCATGTACAGAGAGCCATCCCTCCACGACCTCACCGAACTGTCCCGATCCGGATCCGGGACGCCCACGAAAAGCCGCAGCGCCTCCGCCCTCCTGAATGGAGGCGGAAAGTCCCCGAGCAACAACGACTTGTCCTAGCCGTCGTGCCCTTTTCGACCCGTTCACGTCAATCGTCCAGAAAAAAACCCCAACCCACCCTTCCACGACGCGTCCCGCGTGCTGCACGTCGATCTCAGGAGAGGGAAAAGATGATTTGGTTAAAAAAAACGGGACGGGAACGTGATCTTCCACCCCCGAACGGAGAAACCACTGTGACCGACTTTGATGTAAATAGATACAACTCCACGGACAATCAAACGTTCTTTTCGTAAACCCTCGGCTCGGGACGGCCCCCGGGGGATCCTAACTTGTATCATAACGCCAGGGAGGAACCAACTAGTCAGTCACACAGATATCGATCTACAAAAAGACTGTTACCGAGAACCAAAGAGCTCAGTGTTATAACTATAGATTTCTGGAAAGGACATTGGGATCGAAATGTCTACTACTTCTACTACTACCGTTACTGCGATGTTTACACAGAGCTATTGGGATATTATTTTTAAAGAGTGTTCCTCGTGATCGGGAGTTTGCATGCCGGCGCGAATGTGTGCGGGTCAAGAGAGAGCGAGAGCGCGTGCGTGCGAGAGTGCGAGTGCGTGCGTTTTGACTTTTTTGGATTCAAATGAAGTTGTACGTCCGAGTACTGAGGGCTTTTCGCGAGTTCAATTGTATATGCTTCCGTGTTACTTCTTACGAAATGTTTCAAATTTTAACGTCGTGTCACTTTTTGCCGTACGTTCGTTCGTTTTGTCGTTGCATGGACCTCAGTAGCAGCATGCCGGAGGGTCAGATTTTGCCGGGGCAGGGGGGGTTCGGTTGAGTTTACCGGTCGTGGGCGGCGGTGGAAGGGTTTTACGGTCGTGATGGCACCGCGGGCCCGTGGCAGGAGGCGCCACCGTGATTTAGTGCAGTGTAGGAGCAGGAAACTTAGGAGCACAGTTACTTAGGACAGTTCAACATTTTTGGGTTCATGCTGTGGACAACTAGAAATGCACTGAATAAACGGTTTGTAAAGAAATGAGAAGGCGTGGGCTTTTGTCATTGTTTGTTTTGCGGTTGGACGAAACATGGTGGTTTTTCAGAGTAAAAGAGTAATAGAGAATGTAAAAGGGGTGTCATGATGTCAAATGTTAGTGTTGCGATTAGTGTGAGAAAAAACGGTTTAACGATCGTTCACGATTATTGAGAGTGCGACCAATGTTTGTATTTCTTGAGTTTGTGATCAGCTTTAAAAAATGTAGCTTTCTGAAAGGCAAAAAAAAGTTAAATGTGATAGAAACAGCCAGATAAAAGACATTTTGTTACATGTGGGTCTATTTTTTGGGCTTTATATTGAACAAAAATACTGTCAATTTTAGTTCTATTTTGACCTGAATAATCATGATAATCTTGACATCCCGAGTGGAATACTTATAAAACTAATATGACCTCCAAGTTAGGCTTTAGTAAAGCTAGGGTATCTTATTTTCAAATGGTGACAGGAGCAAGTGGTAACAAACCCTTCACGTGCATGTTTGACCTGAGTGAAACAGGGTGGTCTGCCAGGACAGCCAATCAGCTCCCAGCACAAAGCGGCTTTTTCTTACAGAATGCAGTGGTCTGATTTTTGCTTTGCTTTTAGATTCCACTTTATAAGGAAAACGTTTGGTAATTCAGCTTGATTGTATGTTTATGCCAGATGCCCAGCCCAATCCTCCACATTTCTTAGTGCTTAACTTAATTAATAACATACTATTAACTATTTTGTTCAAAATAAAACATGCAAATGATCCCCTCATTCATTATATTCTTATAGATATTTTTAAAATGCCTAAGTCATGTTGTGGATATTTCTATGCATCACAAGTTCAGATGAGACTCTGTAAAAGTTTCTTCAAAGTAGGCCATGCAATCCAAAGGGACGCTCCGTAACACACTTTACACAATATAAAAGCCCTTGTTGTGGCAACGATCACCACACGAAAACCTTACACAAAAACGTTTCTTTTCTGCTGCCACATATTACATGTGTTTATAACATGCCACTTTTTCTTTTCCATTAAACTGATTCATAGATATTTGAGGGAGGGTCAATCATGTTGTTTGGAGTAAACGTCAACTCAGATTTTAAAGCCATGAAAGTGTAACTTTAAAGTCATTTAAAGTGCGCGTGAAAGGTTTTTACGATTTTGTAATTTTGACTTTATTTTGGTGTATTTGTACCTGATATACACAAACATTTTTGTTTTACACCAATTGAGTAGGTATTTGTTGAGAAAAGTTGAAAAATGTTTAGAAAATGGCAGGAAGTGACGTCACACTAGAGACACTCATCCATTCACATTCACACATTCATCCAAAGTTTATGCAGAATTCACACAAATTAAACTATTTTTTGGACTCTCAACAAAATGAAGTCACTCTATTTTCATCAGTCAAATAAAATGAGTTGTGACATTAGCTGAGATTTGCCCTGTGTTTACTGGGTAATTTTCCTACTGTGATCCTGTCATCAATTACACAGGAAGTGAAAATAAACCTAAAAAAATTGCAAATTTTTGTATAACTTTTAGCAACATTCAAAATACATTTATCGTAACCGCATTTTAGTTCCATGAGACATCCGTCAGAGGCATAGGCATGTCAGAGGCACTTTAAATGTTTTGGCAACAGAACAATAGGACGCTGTTCACACATTGTTGTCAGTGACAATTAAACATGACTTTAGTAGTTACTGGGATAAACATATTTGTTGATTTAAATATAAAGTCTATATCTTTTCCAATCCAAATGTATTTATAAAGTCCTTCAAAGTATAACCAAAATGCTTTAGAATATTATCAACAGAAATAGTTCTATAACATAAAACACATACTACATCATGTTTTGTTTGACTCTTGGATCATTTTAAAACACTGGTAGTTTGTCCTCACATGTAAATCAGCTTTGTTGGCTCCAAAATGGAACAAGTTTTAACTATTATGTAATTGAAACTTGGAGCGGACAGCCTCCGTTATCTCCTCAGCCTCATTAAATCACTCCCACTGACTTTGGTAAAAAATAAATTCAGCTTGGACAAAATCAGTCTTCTTCTTTAGTGTCTAATAAGTTCACTGGAGACAAACTAAAGTAAATTTAATCTTTAAGCAAATTACTCCATGCGCCAAGACGCTGCACGACAACCCGGCCACTAGGTGGAGACAGTGGGCAAATGGGGCATCTGACTTGTTCAGTAGTATATTATACAAGGGTTAAGCAAAAGTATTTAGGGGGAATAAACTGTAACGTAATCTTGTGTTAGAAGATACAGAAGTTTCACTAGTTGTAAAAAGTAAACTTGACACAGCGTGGACATAAATGTTTTAATTTATGCGATTTATAAAATTTGACATGATAAAGTGCAAAAGTCAACTATGAAACACACAACATAGTAACAGTGGACTCACATTCAGATAATAATAATGAACATTTATCATTTCCTATTCAGTGTCAAACTTGATGTGCTTTCAGTGGTTCACAACATGGGATACTTCACTCAATACTGATAATAATAAAACATATCACCATCTTTACATTGGCCATCAATAAGTCACAGGTTTTCTCTCCCTTTGGCTTAAAATAATTACAGAGACATTCAACGACCTTCATTTGTAAACGCACATTCAAAAACACTGATTTGGTAAATTTACAGTGGGCCAAACCAGCACCGAAATCCACACAGTTTTTGGTAATTTATCCTTTCTTTGTTTCCTTCTGCCGCTCTTCAACCTCGTGTCATCTTAACACTTTGTCAGTCCGGTTTTGCTTTGGGCAAACGCATTTGTTGTGATCAGGTGCTCTTCTTCGACTCCCATTCCTGACCAAACAGAAATATTACAAAGTTGTTAGATTTTCACAAATACGTTGAACCGAGGCCCTTAAAAAGCTGAACCATTCACCATTCCACACATAAAAATAAACAACTGTATATAATTTAGGTTTAATTAAAGGAGACATGTCACGCTGTTGTCTGCGATATCATTACAACCCGTGGATCATTATGTGATTTTGTGGACATTTTAAATTGCATTATTGATCTTGATTTGCTGTGTCATCGCAAACAACGTGTACTGCGCAGTGCCGCTGAATCCTGCATAAAAAAATAATTGGCAGAACAAAGTACAGTTGTCGCGTATCGAGGGTCAGTGGAGGTGTCTTGAATGCAGGAGAATAAAAAACACTCAAACATCCAATAATCACTCTAAATATAAACTTGAAAACAATTATAACATGGCTAAAAGCGCTTTCATATGGCTAAAATCTGCATTCATTCGAGTTTGCAGTGACTTAAAATCACATGCGGACTTAACCATAAGGAAACTCAAATGATCCTGATGAAAAGACAACAGAAACATGCGTGTTTCTTTCTTTACCTTGGCTTTCTGCATGACGTTGCCCTTCGACGAGGCGTACGTGGACGGCGGACGTTTGCGAAGCTCCGAGGCTGAATTCACCGGCAGCGATTCGTTATAGATCCTCTCGGGTTTGCGCTCTTGGGCCTGGAAATATGAACGCCAAAAGAACAAAAGAAGAGAACTCAACGGGTGATATCAAACTGCATCTATTCACTGAACATGTTCGATTTCAGAGGCAGGACTTTCACGGCGTATGAGTTATCATAATATCTTGGCTGGGAGGAATTAGGTGGACATTAAAGTCACCGTTGCCATAGCAATTGACAAATATTCTGTTTTGAATGGTTAAAAGTGCAGCCCGTTAATTGGTCTCACCAGGTATTTCCAAAAAGACTATGGAGAAATGAATAGAAAGGAAAGGAATACTTCTGCTTCCGTTATTATGACTATAGTATGAGATAAACAATATAAAGACATGACAAAAACACATATATCATTCTTTTTTTTAACAAATTCATGGGATACCGTCATCTCTATTCTAAATACTGAGGCATATGCGATGTAAATGTAATATTTCCCCATGACCAGTGTGGCAGGTGGGACGCGGTGTTGTTTTAACACCACGCGAGGCTGAATACTGAATGCATAAAACTGCTTTTTCACAGCTTTTTAGCAGCACTGAAAACTCAAACTGAGCTAACACTGAGCACGTTTTTGTCCGCCGTCCGTCATAAGTCAGACGAAGACGTTACGGTGACGTTCTCGCTCTATTTGCCGAGATGATTCACCACGTACTGTATCGGCGGCGACTCTGCGCTCACACCTGTTTACTATGTATAAACCTATACACTCATGTCTTCATTGTACCTTGGCAGCGGGCTTGTTGTCAGGGGGCGGAGCAAAAGACCCGCGGGCCAATGACTTCTTCAGATTCTCTTTGACTTCGGTGAGTTTTAGCTCCAGCTCCACCCGCTCCTCCTCCTTCTGCTTCAGCTGCGCCTCCAGATCAGACAAACGCAGCTCCAACGTCGGGACTGTCAGGAAATATGAAGTTATTACGGCGTGCCAAGTTCGTGGAGTGTGAAAGGAAGTGAACGAAAAACAATGGTGATTTTACTGCCATACATTTTTCCATTAAATCCATCCATTTCCATTAAGTCCAAGCATCAAAAAAGGTTAAATTAAGACTAATGAAAATCTGGACTGAAACTATTGTATAAACTCTTTTACGCGGGTATTGCAATACATTGTGCTAATTCGTCCTGTGTAAATATTCACATTAAGCTGTTCTTTTTGGGGAAATTGTGGCCTTTTCAGACATTTTCATATTCTGGAATCTTTAATCTTTCACCCGTTCACAACAGCGCACCACTTAAACGAGCAACCGCAGCAGGATCTACTTATTTCTTATAAGTTACAAAAGGCATAGCCCCCAATTACTTACAAAAACATGTCAAGAATTGTCAGGATTTTCCCTCATTACGGTTGTATAACTTTTCTACAGTATATTGCAAAGTTAACAGTTCATCCTCCCCCGACTACGGCAGCCCCAGAGGTCCAAACTCCAGCTTTAAATCAATTCTGGCTTTACGGGCGCGCAATAATGAGCCGTTTATGAAAAGCTATTTGAGTTTCATCATATTCACAGAGTCGATTTGATTAGTGGCCTTTCCTGTGACAATAAACAATACATAACTTAGATAGTGCCCTATACGTTTCTCTTGGAAGACCTTGGAGAATGTGTAAACAAATGGGACGGAATGTCGTAAATCAACCATTACAAGACGGCAGCAGCTCCACAGAGATAGACCAGACGGTTAAGAAAAGAAAACAGAAAAGCTTGGGCTTGATAATGTGAACATGGCTTTGGACCCAAACGTCAGATTTTTATCAAATAAGGACTAAAATGTCAGAGTGAAGCCAGGGATATGTATCTTACTCTATTTTAGGCCCATTTACACAGTTCCTCGGTAAACAATAGAGGTTTTGTGTTTAGTATCTCTGAAAGAACAGCGATATCTGTATTAATGTGATATTCGAATATACTTTTTTTGACACAATAATTCCAGGCATAGTAAAACAAATATGTTCCTATATGAGTACAAACTTAACAGAGACAAAACCAATACTAAATTTAAGACTAAGTAAGGCTCAATTAAGAAAATCATGAATCAGCCTTTTTCAAAGTTTTCAGCTTGAGGACCTTGTTTTTGTGAAATCTATGGTTGATATATCGATTATTGCGTCAGACAATATTGCAATATCAATACTTTTGCGGTATATTGTGCAGCCCTAAAAAGAGCAGAGGATCATTTTGCCCAAACCTGTTCAAAACGGCCCCTTGGAAAAAGTGACATAATGATATAGCGTGCTTTTGTATTTTTACACTTCTTGGATTGGTCCTGATGTGGTCTTGGTTTGGGCCTGTTCTAGTCCTGATTTAGTCCTGGTCTAGTATTCCCAGTTTTGGTGCGGTGTGTGTGTTCAAGCCTAAGCATGGTTTCTATAGTGATGAGTGACATCATCATCGTATTGTGCGAGCAAGAGGCGAGATGTCTGACCGGCGCCCGTCTTCAGCACCTCCTTGACCTCCCTCTTGTCTCGGCGCAGCACAACCAGGGCGTGTTTCAGAGCCTCCTTCTGCTTCTCCAGCTCCTCTTTCTGGAGGAGGAAGCGCCGTGCGTCCTCCTCTGCTCGCGTCTTACCGTAACGGCCGTACTGGTTCACGTCTGCGCAAAGACAGATGCATCACGGTTACAGCATTTAAGTAAGGGCAAGACAGTATTTAAGTAAGGGCAAGACAGTATTTAAGTAAGGGCAAGACAGTATTTAAGTAAGGGCAAGACAGTATTTAAGTAAAGGGCAAGACAGTATTTAAGTAAGGGCAAGACAGTATTTAAGTAAGGGCAAGACAGTATTTAAGTAAGGGCAAGACCGTATTTAAGTAAGGGCAAGACAGTATTTAAGTAAGGGCAAGACAGTATTTAAGTAAGGGCAAGACAGTATTTAAGTAAGGGCAAGACAGTATTTAAGTAGGGACAAGACAGTATTTAAGTAAGGGCAAGACAGTATTTAAGTAAGGGCAAGACAGCATTTAAGTAAGGACAAAACAGTATTTAAGTAAAAGGCAAGAAAGTATTTAAGTAAAAGGCAAGACAGTATTTAAGTAAAGGGCAAGACAGTATTTAAGTTGGGGCAAGAAAGTATTTAAGTAAGGGCAAGACAGTATTTAAGTAAGGGCAAGACAGTATTTAAGTAAGGACAAAACAGTATTTAAGTAAAGGGCAAGACAGTATTTAAGTAAAGGGCAAGACAGTATTTAAAGGCGCAATGGACGATTTTTATCTCCGTCCTAATTTTGTCCCGTACACTGAGGAAACTATATTATGATAGATCAATGCGCTTAGACACGCGGAAACGTACAGGTCTCGGGAGACGAGCCACACGCGGCTGCAGGTGAGCGGTAGGTGCGTTTTATGATTGATACGTGGCAGGACTAATTGGCAGTCCACGCCACGAGGAAATAAGACTCAGATTTGGGCCAAAAAAATCATCCATTCAACCTTTAAGTAAGGGCAAGACAGTATTTAAGTGAGGGCAAGACAGTATTTAAGTAGGGTCAAAACAATGTTTAAGTAGGGGCAAGAAAGTATTTAAGTAAGGGCAAGAAAGTATTTAAGTAAGGGCAAGAAAGTATTTAAGTAAAGGGCAAGACAGTATTTAAGTAAGGGCAAGACAGTATTTAAGTAGGGTCAAAACAATGTTTAAGTAGGGGCAAGAAAGTATTTAAGTAAGGGCAAGAAAGCATTTAAGTAAAGGGCAAGACAGTATTTAAGTAAGGGCAAGACAGTATTTAAGTAAGGGCAAGACAGTATTTAAGTGAGGGCAAGACAGTATTTAAGTAGGGTCAAAACAATGTTTAAGTAGGGGCAAGAAAGTATTTAAGTAAGGGCAAGAAAGTATTTAAGTAAAGGGCAAGACAGTATTTAAGTAAGGGCAAGACAGTATTTAAGTAGGGTCAAAACAATGTTTAAGTAGGGGCAAGAAAGTATTTAAGTAAGGGCAAGAAAGCATTTAAGTAAAGGGCAAGACAGTATTTAAGTAAGGGCAAGACAGTATTTAAGTAAGGGCAAGACAGTATTTAAGTAGGGTCAAAACAATGTTTAAGTAGGGGCAAGAAAGTATTTAAGTAAGGGCAAGAAAGCATTTAAGTAAAGAGCAAGACAGTATTTAAGTAAGGGCAAGACAGTATTTAAGTAAGGGCAAGACAGTATTTAAGTAAGGGCAAGACAGTATTTAAGTAAGGGCAAGACAGTATTTAAGTAAGGGCAAGACAGTATTTAAGTAAGACTTAAATGCTGTCTGACGCAGACTAAAGGTACTCTATATAATTTAGTCATCTGATGGACAGCAAAAAATATATATGATAATCCCAAATAATACCAAGAAACACATGTTTTAATTTGCCCAATATTGTAAGTCAGAATAACATGCTCTATTCTTTAATACTGACATCCTGTAAAAGAAGAGTCCCTTAATTAAGAGTGTTAATGTTTAAGCGTCTTACTGGAGGCGTGTCTCTTGACGGTCGCCTGCTGCTCCGTCTTCTCGGAGTCTCGGGAGGAGAAGGAGGCGGTGCGTCTCACCTGAGCGCCTCTGTCTGCGTCCTGAGGGAGAAACCACACAAAAACACTTTACATAACAATTAACTACAGCCAGAACAGTCCCAGAGCGCACGCCGCTAATCACTGTCAACTTCACTCCAGCTACTTTTCAGACGACACCAGAAACGAGCTCGGGGATGGACGACTTTTAGGGGGATTTGTCGAGTCGTATTGCGCAGTTCGATGAGAAATGTATTCTCGGAGAAGCCACATTGTATTCCCAGTGAACATTATTGCTGCTTTTAAAGTCAATAATGTTTAATACAGATTGGTGGGGAGCTAAAAAAAAATTGTTAAATGCAGCTTTTGCGAGTTCCAGGGTCTAATGGAAATGGTCAGGTTCCACACATTTTTTACATATTCATATTGTTCATAAAAATGTCATGTAATCAATAGGAAAACCAATAACGATTTGAGGAGCATTGAATTGTGTTTCTTTGTCTGTTTCGAGACACTTTCTTGCATTGAGATTATTTCAACATCAACAGATAGGAAACTAGACAATTCTTTTATTTTCGTTTTTAAATGAGGTTAATGTTTTTGTGCATTGGCCCAATCACATAAAAAATAAATTCCAAGTCTGGATCAAAACCGATATCCCATTCAGACGCCTATATGTTGTCATTTGTAGGGACTTTTCACAATTGTCAATAAAGTTATGTTCGCTAAACCGCACCTGTTAAGAGTGTTTACTTACCATTAGTATTAGTATTATTTAGTCTTATGCTAGCTATTTTACTTTACTTTATTTTATTTTATTATCATTTACCTTATTTTATTATTATTTTTATCTTTATCTTTCCCCCCCTCCATTCCCTATTAAGATATGAGAGGAGTTTTTTGTTTTGTTCATGTTTGTGTTTTTTTGAAACTTCCTATAAGTTATCTGTCCTTTCCCCTGGATCAACTGCGTTGCAACACCAAAATTTCCCCATGTGTGGACAATAAAGGATTCTCTTATCTTATCTTAAATTAGCACAGTTTCCATAATCATTTACAATAGAAAAAGTAAATATTCTGTGTTATGAATGGAGAAATGTCCAGTAAACGTTGCCTAAGAACAGGACGTTGAAACCCGTGAAAGCCCCATGAGACTGTGTGTGTTCTTCTGTGTGTGTTCTGTGTGTGTGTTCTTTGTGTTCTGTGTGTGTGTTCTTTGTGTTCTGTGTGTGTGTTCTTTGTGTTCTGTGTGTGTGTTCTTTGTGTTCTGTGTGTGTGTTCTTTGTGTTCTGTGTGTGTGTTCTTCTGTGTGTGTTCTTTGTGTGTGTTCTTTGTGTTCTGTGTGTGTGTTCTTCTGTGTGTGTTCTTTGTGTTCTTATGTGTGTGTTCTTCTGTGTGTGTTCTTTGTGTTCTGTGTGTGTGTTCTTTGTGTTCTGTGTGTGTGTTCTTCTGTGTGTGTTCTTTGTGTTCTTATGTGTGTGTTCTTCTGTGTGTGTTCTTTGTGTTCTGTGTGTGTGTTCTTTGTGTTCTGTGTGTGTGTTCTTCTGTGTGTGTTCTGTGTGTGTGTTCTTCTGTGTGTGTTCTTTGTGTTCTGTGTGTGTGTTCTTCTGTGTGTGTTCTGTGTGTGTGTTCTTCTGTGTGTGTTCTTTGTGTTCTTATGTGTGTGTTCTTCTGTGTGTGTTCTTTGTGTTCTGTGTGTGTGTTCTTTGTGTTCTGTGTGTGTGTTCTTTGTGTTCTGTGTGTGTGTTCTTCTGTGTGTGTTTTTCTGTGTGTGTTCTTTGTGTTCTGTGTGTGTGTTCTTTGTGTTCTGTGTGTGTGTTCTTCTGTGTGTGTTCTGTGTGTGTGTTCTTCTGTGTGTGTTCTTTGTGTTCTTATGTGTGTGTTCTTCTGTGTGTGTTCTTTGTGTTCTGTGTGTGTGTTCTTTGTATTCTGTGTGTGTGTTCTTTGTGTTCTGTGTGTGTGTTCTTTGTGTTCTGTGTGTGTGTTCTTCTGTGTGTGTTCTTTGTGTTCTGTGTGTGTGTTCTTTGTGTTCTGTGTGTGTGTTCTTCTGTGTGTGTTCTTTGTGTTCTGTGTGTGTGTTCTTCTGTGTGTGTTCTTCTGTGTGTGTTCTTTGTGTTCTGTGTGTGTGTTCTTTGTGTTCTGTGTGTGTGTTCTTCTGTGTGTGTTCTGTGTGTGTTCTTTGTGTTCTTATGTGTGTGTTCTTCTGTGTGTGTTCTTTGTGTTCTGTGTGTGTGTTCTTTGTATTCTGTGTGTGTGTTCTTTGTGTTCTGTGTGTGTGTTCTTTGTGTTCTGTGTGTGTGTTCTTCTGTGTGTGTTCTTTGTGTTCTGTGTGTGTGTTCTTCTGTGTGTGTTCTTCTGTGTGTGTTCTTTGTGTTCTGTGTGTGTGTTCTTCTGTGTGTGTTCTTTGTGTTCTGTGTGTGTGTTCTTTGTGTTCTGTGTGTGTGTTCTTTGTGTTCTGTGTGTGTGTGTTCTTTGTGTTGTGTGTGTGTGTTCTTCTGTGTGTGTTCTTTGTGTTCTGTGTGTGTGTTCTTTGTGTTCTGTGTGTGTGTTCTTCTGTGTGTGTTCTTTGTGTTCTGTGTGTGTGTTCTTCTGTGTGTGTTCTTTGTGTTCTGTGTGTGTGTTCTTCTGTGTGTGTTCTTTGTGTTCTGTGTGTGTGTTCTTCTGTGTGTGTTCTTTGTGTTCTGTGTGTGTGTTCTTTGTGTTCTGTGTGTGTGTTCTTTGTGTTCTGTGGTCTTTGTGTTGTGTGTGTGTGTTCTTTGTGTTGTGTGTGTGTTCGTTGTGTGTGTTCTTTGTGTTCTTCTGTGTGTGTTCTTTGTGTTCTGTGTGTGTGTGTTCTTCTGTGTGTGTTCTTTGTGTTCTGTGTGTGTGTTCTTTGTGTTCTTCTGTGTGTGTTCTTTGTGTTCTGTGTGTGTGTTCTTCTGTGTGTGTTCTTTGTGTGTGTTCTTTGTGTGTGTTCTCCTGTGTGTGTTCTCCTGTGTGTGTTCATCTGTGTGTGTTCTTTGTGTTCTGTGTGTGTGTTCTTCTGTGTGTTCTTTGTGTTCTTCTGTGTGTGTTCTTTGTGTTCTGTGTGTGTGTTCTTTGTGTTCTGTGTGTGTGTTCTTCTGTGTGTGTTCTTTGTGTTCTGTGTGTGTGTTCTTTGTGTTCTGTGTGTGTGTTCTTCTGTGTGTGTTCTTTGTGTTCTGTGTGTGTTCTCCTGTGTGTGTTCTTTGTGTTCAGTGTGTGTGTTCTTTGTGTTCTGTGTGTGTGTTCTTCTGTGTGTGTTCTTTGTGTTCTGTGTGTGTGTTCTTCTGTGTGTGTTCTCTGTGTTCTGTGTGTGTGTTGTTCTGTGTGTGTTCTTTGTGTTCTGTGTGTGTGTTCTTTGTGTTCTGTGTGTGTGTTCTTTGTGTTCTGTGTGTGTGTTCTTTGTGTTCTGTGTGTGTGTTCTTCTGTGTGTGCTCTTTGTGTTCTGTGTGTGTGTTCTGTGTGTGTTCTTTGTGTTCTGTGTGTGTGTTGTTCTGTGTATGTTCTTTGTGTTCTGTGTGTGTGTTCCTCTGTGTGTGTTCTTTGTGTTTTGTGTGTGTGTTCTGTGTGTGTTCTTTGTGTTCTGTGTGTGTGTTCTTCTGTGTGTGTTCTTTGTGTTCTGTGTGTGTGTTCTTTGTGTTCTGTGTGTGTGTTCTTTGTGTTCTGTGTGTGTGTTCTTCTGTGTGTGTTCTTTGTGTTCTGTGTGTGTGTTCTTCTGTGTGTGTTTTTCCAGTGTTTCTGCAGTGTACCTCGATGCTCTCGTAGACCTCGTCATACGTGCGTGAGTCTGTGGAGGCGCTGCTCGATGAGGCTGCGGCGTTGGTCGCCCACCTGAGACCGAATCAGACACAACATCCATTTGAGCTGTCACACGAGCTCCCAGTCACGATTCGGAGCGGTTCGGACAGGCTCGCCGCCAAACAACACAGACTGATTGCGCACTCGATTTTTCGATTCTAAATGATGTGCGCACGCCTCTCGAGCGGTCACGACACGCGCGTTTATGTTGCCAAGATGTGACGTAAATATTTGGCATAATCATCCACTATTGAACTGAGAATTTGTGATTTATTATTTGGTTTTAAAGAGGTTTGAGAGGCAATGTGTCATTGTGAAACCACCAGGAGCACAAAGAACCATGAAGAGCCTTTCGTTTTTCATTTAATCCTTGAGCCCAGTTTTAATTAATCAATTTAATTAATAAATCCAGGGCAATGGCGGTATTTAATCAATTAAAACATATGTTCAACAAAACACAACTTTTGACTACAACCAGCAAAACGCCACGACTACTTGTAACACTGACCAAGGTCGTCACGAGGAAGAAGTGTGTACTCAAGTAAGAGTAAGGTTACTTTAAAGTAAGTAGTCAAAGCATTTAGAGAAACTACTAGCTGAGGTCAAATGTAGGCCTATTTAAACACAAAGAATGTATGATGTATGAGTTAATGTAATTCTGATATTTCCGAATAACAGACCCAAAAAAATCAGTTTGAGGTTAAGGTGAAATAGATGCAAATGTTTGAATAATTTAATGTTGTTAAAAATCCTTTTGTCACAAGAGATGTACTCAAATATTTTAGAGTACTTTCATTTCAAACTATTACTCAATTAAAAGTAAAAGTATGGCGTCAGCAAACTACTCTGAAAAGTACAAATCCTTCAGTGACTTAAGCGAGGTAGAAATACACACCTCTAACTACGAGGGAATATACTACACACACGACACAACTGTAAACCAACCAACCAGAACACTTTAAACACTTGCCTTTCAAAGATGTAGCAGCTTAGGAAGTATTGAGCAAAAAAAAGGATGAATTGCTGCTTCATGAATATTAAAGTACATAATTGACAGTGTACAGTAAACTCCTGATAGTAAAGTATTTGTCTGGGAGGCGAGACTCACAGGAAAGAGTGTCGCGCCGCGTGTCGTATGTCTGTCAGCGTGTCCACGTCGATGTAATCGTAGTGAAGCTCCTCGGGCAGAGACGACCGGCCCGTCTCCGCAAACAACACGCCCAGCCAGCGCCCCAGGTCCTCTGAGCAGCTCGCCTGAGGGGGAGGAGACGGGGGAGAGGGGGGAGGAGACGGGTGAGAGGGGTGAGAGGAGCGGAAATGCTATCGCGAGAAATGCTATCGCGAGAAATGCTATCGCGAGAAATGCTAAGAGTAATAGTCAATGTTGAATATTTTTTATTTTTCATTTTAGTATTATCTATTATATCTAGTACTCTTTTTGCACATTGAGATTTTTTAACACATTTTAAACCAGAATATTATTATTTTAAACTTATTTTTTCATCATTAAAAACACATTTTTAATACAATACAATTTTTAACTAAAAAAATACGCTACAAATCAGTTTAGTGAATTAATTAATTTAAACTAGATTAAAGTTAAAAGAAATGCTGACAGAAGAATATTTATTGTGTATTACGGCTAGATATCACAAATTGGTCATTATTATTTGTCTTTTGGCATGTGTTTTAGAGTCTGTAGAGTCTAGACAATGATTAATGATTTTTAATATAGTCAGTGATAATTACTGTGGTGGTCGATTAGTCACAATTAATCCTATTAATTGCGGTGGCCCTACAATTGAATGTTAAATACTCACAATACAAAACCCCCCAAAGACTGTAGAAGTAGAAGAAGTAGAATTGAGGTAGTAGTAGAAGTAGTAGTTGGAGAAATAGGTTTCAATTTACTTTGTTGCATTCATTTGATGCCACCTCAAATATACTAGTTTAATTGTAGATAATTGCTATAAAACGGGTTAAAGGTGCTTGTCTCCATGGAAATATAGATACATTTATAGTATGGAGCAGTCAAGGTGAAGCAACTTGTTATTTTTATATATCTATTTGTTACATATACATATTTTGTTCAAAGAAATTCCTGGTCGGTTAAAGCCGTGTGCGTCGGTTAATTGACTAAAAGAGATGAAAAAAAATAGTTTGGTCGGATCTCATGCAAAAACTACAATTTATGAAGAGAATTACTAGTAAAAAAGCATCAGTGAAAAGACTAAGAATATGAAAAGATTAAAGATCAAACTGTCCAGTCACAAAACTCCACTTCTATTTTCTATTAAATCCTTATAGTCTTAATAAAATAATGAGTCGATTAATAAAACATGTGGTCGACTAAGACGTGACGATTAATCAAAACGACTGCATTGTTTGTTCTCTGCCTGTTCGTGGTACCTCGAGTGACGCCAGCTCACTGCCCGACTGCAGGATGCGGAAGGAGAAGGGGTGCTTGGGGCCGAGGCCTCCGGGGACTACCTCCGCCCCCTTCAGCGGCACCACCTGCACCGGCGCCGCCGTGACCCCCGGCTCTCTGTAGAAGTACAGTTTACCTCCGCGCAGAACGCACCAGCGCTCTCTCCACACGTAGTTCACACATGTACTCAGGTAACCTACGGCAACAACAAAGGTTGTTGTTTAAAAAACAACAACCACTCATGCATTGTTTATGGACATTGAACTGCTTTTCTAAGGCGGGTTGAATCTGCATCAATACTCTCCCTCAGGCAAAAAGGATAAGTGTGTACAGAGGGGAAATGTTCTGTAAGGTAATGTTTAAATTAATAACTACACACTTGTGGCCTATTGATTGGTTTCAGCTTCCTATTCACTGTGTTTTAAGAACTATTCATCATCAAAAGATAGAATATTGTTGTAACTGCTGGAACAAATGGGACTGATTTTCCATCGCTCTGAATCCGACGGATATAAATGGTGCTGAATATTTGAGGGTTTTCATCCAGTCAAATAAGTTCAGTGCAAGTTAAGTAAACCATAGTAGAGCTGCAACGATTAATCAACTAATCGTGACGAAAAACAATCCTATTTTGATGCTTATCTGGACAATACAGACTCTAAAACACATGCCACAATACCTTTTTACAACAAAGACAGCTGCATTATTAAATCAAAATGTAAAAAAAGATACAAATATTTCTGATTTGAATAAATAATATTCGTAGATATTCTCCCTCTTGCAGCCTTCAGTCTCCATAATTCAACATTTATTTGGGTGATAATGGATTCCAATTATGTCAGTGTACAAAACTTGTCGACTTCTAAAATATTCCTAATTTCCTTGCAGCCCTAAACCGTAGTAATTAAAATCAGTAATTAAAAAGATAATATTACTTTACTAGTTTATAATATTACTTGACTTTATATACTTTTTTAATAATATATGTTTTATAATCTAGTAATGCCAGATAAATGTACATATATGTGAATGTTTCCTGTTTTTTATGTAATTTGCAATGTCCAAAGTCATTTGCAAGTAAATCCAAACGCAATCAGCGGGATCCAGACTAATTCTTTCAACAGGATAAACAAAAGATTTAGATGACCGTCTCGACTGCGTTTAATCTCAACATTTCCACACAAACCGTTGCAGAAAAGACCCTCCTCTCCTCGAATCAGACCTCTATAATTGTCACTTAAGTTACACGTACTGCAGCCCCCCCAAGGCGCTTAGCTGTGGGTGCTAACGGAGCGCGCTGATTGGCTCTCACCGCAGCGGGGGTTGTCATGGTGACCCGCGGCGGAGGAGGGGGGGTCTCCGGGGGGCGGTCGGCGTTTGGAGAAGGTGATAATCCGATTAATTTTCCTCCCCGCTGCTCGACTCATGGACCCGGTGAGCTCAGAGAAGGCGCCTTTCTTCCCTCTGCCTGCGAGAACCATACACACACGCCACGTTTATGGAGGGAGAGGCAACCAAACACAACACGAGCGCAACACTCTGAAGGCCAGTAAGAGCCAGTCGTCATGGTTTCATATGCAGCGCGAGACATGTTTGACGTTTTGATTAGTTTTGGTCTTGTCTCTGTAAAAACGGTGATAGGTGAAGGTGTGTAGTCCAATTACGCACCCCGTCTGATTGGTACCTTTTTTTCTATCTAAAGTGCCTACGACAGGTTGGACCACTCATTTATCAGAACGCAGTTAAGATAATTATTGTTATGATTTTGCAACACAAACTTTTATTTTTTTTCTAGTTTGGCAATTTGTTTGGTTTATAATTTTATTTCTCGGTTGTAAATCACATCACGCAAGGAAATGCAATAGCTCTTTCCTAGAAACTAAGTTGTCACGGAGATTACTTTTTGATAAATACACTGTAAAAGGATTACAATCTTAAATAAGATAATAAATTAAAAAGTTATTGCAGTAAGTACTATTTATTTAGATTATAGATTATTTAGAAATTATTTATTTAGAAAAGAAGAGAACATTTTTTAGAAGTTTTAGAAGTTTAGTTGTCTTTTTCTTTTTAAAGTAAAAACTGATATTTTATGCTTGTGGCAATCTAATTTTAAAACTTATACAGTACTCAAAATATGATAAACACTTTTTATTTTTTACTTTTTTATTTCAGATAGTGTTTTTTCACACTTTTCACTGACTTTGAGCAAGTATTTGAGGAAAACGATTGTATTCAAAGAGTCAATTTGATCGAAAGAATCTCAAAAATAAGGATGTCCCAAGTATGGTTACTATAGCAACTTCAGCGCTTGCACCAAAGTGTCAGAGCCATCGAAAGTACGGGCAGAAGACATCGTAATTGTTCATGTTGTGTTTATTTGCGTATAATATTAGTTTTGATGATTACGTTTGATGATGCATTCATAAACTTACGAGTGTGATCATGTTTTGAACAATTTTGTGCATCCAACATTTTATTGTCGTTTTTTATTGTTACTCTGAATTAGTCCCGTTTGCGTCGGATACGGTCCTGAGTGACTTCCTGTGATGTCATTGGGACACAAAGACAGGAAGTGGACGGGAAGGATGTCATATCTGCGTGCGCCTCACTTCCTGTCTCTCTTCCCTGATGTGACAGTAAACAGGCTGTAACTGCTCTAAAACAACACTTTAAAGCAGGACATTTATACTTCCTGATTTTGTGTTTAATGAGCCATCATATATATATAGACTTTGTTTAAATGCAGATTTGAGGCTGTTATCAGAAAGTGCTGATTACTCCATATAGTGTTGGTACTAAGTAGTCTACTATGTCCTACTAAAAAGGAAAAGAATACATGTTATTTTTATCAAAAGTGAAGATACTTCCTAATAACAGCAGAGGGGATAATAGGAGCCCCTGGCCAATATTTACAGTGTGGTTCTGTAAACAATGGATATGATTTTAGCAAACTAGGACACACACAATGAAGCGACACAATACACAAAAGAGTATTTTGCATGGAGAGTAGAACTACTGAATAGTATGTGTATTTTGATGACATAATAAGATTCAAAGCAGTTGTGATGACAAAAAATAACTTAAAGGGCTGTCAAAAATGTAAACCCAGACACTAATCAATACCAAACTTAGAATCAAACCTGTGAAAAATCCCATAAATAGGGGGGAAGACCTTTCTGTAATAAATGGTCTTGATCAGAAATAGTATGAGACCTATAACTATAATATGTTTGTGCTGAAAATGAAGTAAACTGAACACTTGTTATGTTTACTGTGTAGAACTAAATCTGACTCTTATATACTATATCACACAATAAATAATAATAATAATACTTCAGTTTAGAAACCCTTTTTACTTGCTTTAGATTACATTATCTCAGGAGCTCGACTGATAAACTCCAGCTACAATTAGTCTTGATCTACGTCAGTTCCGGTATAAAACCAGATGAAAATTAAAGTACTACTTTTATAGAACTACTATGATTCTTAATTATATTTGTGGTAAATTGGAATCGAGCCTTATACTAATATAAAAATCAAGTTTCTCATTTTAGTACTGTGCGTTCTATAAGTAAAGATGCCTCCCAAACTCACAGCTACTCAATCAATGTATTAATAAACATTTATCATCTTTCCTTAAAACGATAGAATGACATACTCAGTGAGTCGGTGCTGTCCCGGCCCGGTCCCAGGGTTTGACCGTCTCCTGTCGGGCCGCTGTCTGAATCTGAGGCCTGTTTGTCTAAAAGCATCACCTGAAAAAGACGAGAAAGAGGAGATATTTTTACATCGAGCGCTGCGGACTGACAGTACCAGCCTTAGACGGCGTTATGTTGTCAAACTAACACCTCCACTTACTTCAAGAAAAGGCAGGTAGTGTGCTCAAACCTATTCTCGGTGAGGTGCTTAATATTGCATGAGTGTCACAGTGTCACGGCGCATTTAGCCGTGTGGGTTTGCTTTGAGTGCAGCGCGTTTGGAGGGGGAAAAAACCACTAACTCAGCAACTGGCTCCAGCTCATGGGGCTTGTAAACCAGGAGCTACAGGAATAGTTGTGTCATGTGTGGCTTTGGGAGATGAAGTCACGCTAGTTTAACACGTCGGGACACGTTAAGGAAAGGTGTAATAAAATCAAGTTGGAAAGCAGGTTTTGGAGAAAGTCACGAATGGGAGGAATTAAAGAGGTTTGAGTCCCATCTACATCTGCCCAACCTTTATACTGTGTATCTTATGATAAGTGAAAGCTCACGTTGGCATTGACCTGCACCATTACATGCCTTTTTGTGCAGAGTATTAAATATGCACAAAATCCCTGTATGTAGTGGAGGAACGCTATAAATTGCAGATTATTACTGCCATGTTATGTATTCATGTGTGAAATGAATCGCCATTCCTGTGCTCTAGTTGAGTGGTCTAAGCTGCAGCACAAATGTCAGGTTGCTGAATGTTTGCTGAATGTCCTCACCACTCATAACTCCATTAAAAAATTAAAAAATAAAGCCTATGTACCAAAAACAACCATATATATATATATATATATAAAGAAATAGCTTTAAAATCACAATTTTCTATAGAAATTCACTTTTTATTTGCTACTTTCAGCTCCTAGTTAGTTTGTTAATTTTACATTTTTATTTATCAGATAAAATTCAAGTTTGGAGCAGTGAAGTGTCCCCAGTTTGACTCCCAGCTCAATGTCTTAACCTGTCTCGTTCTAACCTGTTCTGCTGTGTGCCCGAGGTAAACATTTCCAACAATACTTTTCTAACTTTTGCAATAGTATTTCAGTATTTTCAGAAACAAAACTTATCAATTTAAGCGCTCATATTAAAGGCTGAACGTGTTGAAATACTTTTGCATGTCAGAACTTTTGTGCCGGTGAAACCTGAATTTCACATATTTAAAGTTTCACACTAAGGACATTACTATTTATTTGGAAAGGTACATTTTGTTGTCTCTGTACAGAAAATGTGTTATTTGCATTTAACCAATCCTGCAATGCTACTGGCTGAACAATTTTAGATTTTGAGATCTGACGATCACTATTGTCCATGTTTCCGCCGGGCCGAACGGAAATGGTCAAAGCTCCAGGTTCAAAAATACATTTACAGAGAGAAGTTGCACATGTACAATCTCATTTTATGTAGGAATAGGGAAGGATATTTTTCTGAAATAATTGGAAGTTGCAGTAACAACTCACAGCTAATTTCTACATTCAAGTGTAATGAGTTTGAATTATTCTTTAATGACAAAGTTCAGAGCATTAAAAATACTATAAATTCCACAACGGAAAAAAAATACCCTAAAACCACCTAGACACTTAAAGCTAACTCACTGACCAAACATGGACCGGCCTCCTGCTGGTGCCAGAGTCAGGTCTAAACATGGACCGGCCTCCTGCTGGTGCCAGAGTCAGGACTAAACATGGACCGGCCTCCTGCTGGTGCCAGAGTCAGGACTAAACATGGACCGGCCTCCTGCTGGTGCCAGAGTCACGACTAAACATGGACCGGCCTCCTGCTAGTGCCAGAGTCAGGACTGAACATGGACCGGTCTCCTGCTGGTGCCAGAGTCAGGACTAAACATGGACCGGCCTCCTGCTGGTGCCAGAGTCAGGACTGAACATGGACCGGCCTCCTGCTGGTGCCAGAGTCAGGACTAAACATGGACCGGCCTCCTGCTGGTGCCAGAGTCAGGACTAAACATGGACCGGCCTCCTGCTGGTGCCAGAGTCACGACTAAACATGGACCGGCCTCCTGCTGGTGCCAGAGTCAGGACTAAACATGGACCGGCCTCCTGCTGGTGCCAGAGTCAGGACTGAACATGGACCGGCCTCCTGCTGGTGCCAGAGTCAGGACTAAACATGGACCGGCCTCCTGCTGGTGCCAGAGTCAGGACTGAACATGGACCGGCCTCCTGCTGGTGCCAGAGTCAAGACTAAACATGGACCGGCCTCCTGCTGGTGCCAGAGTCACGACTAAACATGGACCGGCCTCCTGCTAGTGCCAGAGTCAGGACTAAACATGGGCCGGCCTCCTGCTAGTGCCAGAGTCAGGACTAAACATGGACCGGCCTCCTGCTGGTGCCAGAGTCACGACTAAACATGGACCGGCCTCCTGCTAGTGCCAGAGTCAGGACTAAACATGGGCCGGCCTCCTGCTGGTGCCAGAGTCAGGACTAAACATGGACCGGCCTCCTGCTGGTGCCAGAGTCAGGACTGAACATGGACCGGCCTCCTGCTGGTGCCAGAGTCAGGACTAAACATGGACCGGCCTCCTGCTGGTGCCAGAGTCAGGACTAAACATGGGCCGGCCTCCTGCTGGTGCCAGAGTCAGGACTAAACATGGACCGGCCTCCTGCAGGTGCTCAGAGTCAGGACTAAACATGGGGAATCTGTGTTTCAGTTTTATGCAGCTAAAATCTGGAACAGTCTTCCTGAAGATGTGAGACGGGTTCTACTCTGACAATGTTCAAATCTAAGATAAAAAACTGTTTTGTTTAACTGCATTTGACTGGAATGATTTTCTTTGCTCTCTTCTCTTTTATGTATTAAACTGTTTTGAGATGTCTTTGTGATTTTAATGTATTTTTTCCTGTTGCGTGAAGCACTTTGAACTTATGTATGAATGGTGCTCTACAAATAAACTCGCCTTGCCTTGCACAGGCTGAAAAATGCTTACGGTAGATATTAAATGTCGTTTTCATCTTCATTTATCATTCTGGTCCTAGACAGAGAATAAGTTATAAACAGGCTACAAAGCCACTTTCAAGCCGCCAGAGAAAGGGTGCATTGTGGTCTTGTTTGGTTCATTTGAACATTGAATATTTTACACAAATTAGCCTACTTTTTGGGGCGGTTATAGAAATTTAGATAATAGTGTGAATCTTGTTTTGTTTTGATTATATGCAAAAATATGAATATTAAGTATATCGTTTATAGTAAAAATGCGTCAAAAGAGCCGATGATAAACAATAAAGTCAAGTTATGTTGTAAGTGTTCATATAATGGTATAAGGTGATATTATGCACTTTTGTGATCAATTTAACATTATTGTGTTGATTCACAGATCATTTGTGTGATAATTAAACATCAACAACACATTTCTGTTGGACTGACATAATATTGTCAAACTACTCAAAAGGATAACGAGATATTAATTTTAATCAATATCGCCCACCTCTACCTGTAAATCCTATTTTAGCAGCAAGACTTTTCTCTAGTTCTCCACAGAAATGAATGATTCCCCTTTAACTTGAAATGCGAACCACAATGAAAGAGCAGGTTAGACGCAGTCAGAAGTAAAAGTGTCAGAATAAGATGAATAAATGATTTAACTGATCAAACCTTGTCTATCTCCAGTTTCCTCTGTATAATGGGCGACGTGGACCCATCCAGGTTCTCTGTGTTGCTACATTGGCTGCTGACATCCTTCACCACCTGGACACATGAGTAAGAGTCATATTTAGGTGCTTTGATCGCGCCTTGTTTGCGTCTGATGCGCCGTACTTTGATTCGGTGAACAAACGCACCTTGAGCCAGCGCTGGGCCTGCTCTTTGCTCTGCACAGCCAGCACCAAAGCCTCCCCTCCGGGCAGAGAGAAGCGTAGCTCGTGCCTCTTTTTGCGGCCCTCCTTCGGGACGTAGATGACGTTACACAGGCTCAAAGGGAGCTCTGTGTTCGGCGTGCTCTCTTTGATGCTTTTAAAGCACTACAGAAGAATTAAAGACCATTATATGTTACAGAGAAAGATTTAGTTGATGTAATAAACTGACAACTTTCTACTAATGGTTTAAGCCAGTCTGCATCCCTCCTCATGGGATCTAATAAAATCTATAAATGTTCAACTAAGCAGCCAGGAAATTAGCAAGACATGTATTGTTTTTATTCTGAATCAGAATCAACACAAATGTGATTGAATATTTGCTCGATAAAGAAGTTTAATATCATACAGTGGAACATTCCAGACAAAGCAGATCCAGCCCTGTCCAGTCAATTGCACTATTACAACATCACCGTGTGTTTGTTTGGATCACCACGACACCAAGCCCCTCCAGGTTTTATCCCACAGTTCAGTTTTACCTGTAGCTTATTGTCCCGGACCACGACCAGCTGTTTGGTCCACTGCCCAAATCGCTTCTTTCTCATGAGGAAGGCACAGATCCTGCAGTCTTTCACCGGCTCCTCTGGACTCTCCTCTGGCATCCAGGTTTGGGGCCGCTCACGCCCTTTGGCCTCCTCTTCCTCCTCCTCGTACGACTCATAGGAACTGCTCAGTGCGTCTGAGTCATTATCTAACGACACAAATAACGGTGAGAACAAGGCATTTTTACGCAGTTCGTGATACCTTTTAGTCACTAGTTTGATGACTGGGATTCAACTTTTCACACTAATAACTTGTAAAATAGTTATCTGGAAAGAACTAAAACTGCCTAAACTTAACAATGGAACTAATATAGGAGTTTTGTGGAACTTTATCCGACAAAAACAAAAGAGAGGTTAAATCGGTCAACACCAGTACTAAACCAAGAACAGATACAGGATTAAGGTTGGACTGAACCAGGGTAAAACAGTACTAAACAAGAACTACTGCTTATCAGGAATACATTAAAAGTAAATCCAAATTGTAGATAGAAATGCCAATAAGACTCATTTGGGTCTAAACCTTCACAATAAAGGACAAAATCAGGACAAAACCAGACTCAAAACTAGAACCAGGACTAAGATCGAAAAGATAGAACACAATTATTAAGTTTATTCCTTAAACAGGGCAACTTTATCACTAGATTGTTCTAAATAAAACTGAAATACTAAGAACTTCCGGGCACTGCAGAAGTGTTTAATCCATTACATGAGTTTTTGGGGGGCCCGTTCATCCTGGTGGTGGGATAGTTGTTGTCTGCGTCCTCATAGTACGCATCCTCCTCGGAGTTCCTCGAAGCTACAATGAAATGAAAGATTGATAAGGAAAACTCTGAATAATTTAACCCTTGAATACACAATACGCTGCTGAACGAGGATGATACTACGTTTTTAGGTGAGGATAAAACAGTATAAAAAATTAAATCATAGGACCCTAGACATAGCAGTTAGTAAGGTAAACAAAAATAATGTATCACAAAATATATCGTAATAATAATAATAAAATTGGTATTCAATCTCTGTTTCTTTTCCATTGTAATTTATTATTTTGTGCGATTTGATTGGAACAAGCTTATATAAATTTCAACCAGATTTGAGTAAGATATGTTCATGTATAACCTTTCTTGCAGGGGTAGAGTACAGTGTCCTCAACGACAAAAATAAAGTAGAGGATTGAAAGAATGCAGAGGCTATATCTAATTTTTGTCCGTGTAGTTGAGCAAAATACGTTCTGCCCCAATACAGATGGATTGTAAAAGCAAAATGAGATCGCATCCAATTATAAACAGCTTTATTGTTCGAGAATCGGGAAGTGCGTTGTTGGCATGCTAGGTGTTGTTAGTATTACCATGACAAACTTTGAAAGAGGTGAAAATTGCGCATAAACAGGATGCCAAGAATGCGTGAGCAAAGTAAGGAACAACTTTGCAGTTAAAAAATAATATGTTTTTCACCTTTTTAAGACTAATTAGGTACAGCCCCTTTAACTACCTACAAGATACAATCGATATGATGATGCTAAACTAAAAATGCTAACTAACGACAACTTGCCTGACTCATCTTAACACATACAAACTTTTAAATTGAAAATGTTCATTGCTTCTATGAGTTGGTTGATCTGAGTGGACATTCTCTTCCTGTCCCATGTGAGGTTAATAGTCAGAGCTTGTATTTTTGGATGTGAACTGACTGAGCGTGTTGGTGGTGAAGTACTGTGGGTCGGAGCCGGGCTCGAGGGGGACGGCCTCTTCGTAGTAGTCATCCGGGACGGGTGTGGTGGGCAGCGGAGGGGGGGTGTCGGTTGGGGTCTGAGAAAACCAAAAATAGCTTCAAAAGTGACAGGAACATGAACACGGCCGACCACAAATGGAGGAGTTGGGGAAACTTACGGATTTATTTGGATGAGTCTTCTCCTCTTCTTCTTTTAAAAGGTCGATGGGGGAAGGACTGAGCAAGTCACAGTCTGAGGAACACATCAGAAGATAAATAATTGCTTTAAATGTAATCAAACTATGTGTATGAATATATACCAGGTGCCACGGTGAGATGGCTGTGGCTCTAGTACAAACTGTTGTTGTGTCCTTTCACCTCCTTGCCAATGTATGAATATGTATGTGACAGGCTGTTGGTACAGATGGGCCGCCTTGCAGTTTACCTCAGGATAGTAGAAACTTATTTAGTACTTATAAGTGCTACAAAGTAAAAACTAATAAAAACAACAAACAATTAAAAAAAAGTTCTGTAAGCTTCTGTATAAAGGTAGGTCTTTAATCCTTTTGTCCTTGTATTTAATGCAGAGGTGAACAGGGCAGTGCAGGGCACGGAGGATGGGGGTGATGTGTTCCAGTTTCCGCATTCGCATCAGGATCCTGGCAGCGCAGTTCAGTACATACTGGAGCTTTTGGATGCTCCTGCCAGGGATCCCGATGAGGAGTGCATTGCAGTAATCCAGCCAGGAGAAGACAAAGGCATGGACGAGCTTCACTGCAGCCGGAAGAGAGAGGGAAGTACGGAGTTTGGAAATATTGCGGAGGTGGAAGAAGGTCCAAGATGAGCTCCAAGGTTGGTAACGGAGGGAGAGAGTGGAAAAAGAGTGAAATGGAGGTAATGGGGGAGGAGTTGAGGGGTGTCGTTTTGAATGGCTTCTTTTTGTGAGTCATTCAGCTGCAGGAAGTTCTGGCATCCATGACTTTATCTCCTCCAGGCAGGAGCTGAGGAGGTCGAGCGTGCTTTGAGGTAGAGTTGAGAGTCATCAGCATAGCAGTGGAAGTTAATTCCATGCTTGCTGAGGGCACTCCCAAGTGGAAGCATGTAGATGGTGAAGAGGGCTGGACCGAGCACAGAGCCGTGGGGGACCCCACAGATGACAGTGTGGGGTCTGGCTCTAGAATCCCCAGGACCACGCACTCGGTCCGTCCGGTGAGGTTGAAGCGGAACCAGTGAAGGGTGGTTTCAGAAATGTGGTGCTGAAGACAGTGGAGGAGGATTTAGTGGCTGATGGTGTCGAACGTAGCAGAAAGGTCGAGAAGAATGTGAAGGGATTAGGAACCGGTGGCAGACGCCAGCAGTAGGTCGATGGTGACTCTGATGAGAGACGTTTCTGTCCTTTGGGATGGTCGGAAACTGGATTGGAATTTTTTTATACAGACTGTAAGATTTGAGATGATTGTGGAGTTAGAAGAAAACAACATTTTCAAGGATTTTGGATAGGAACAGTAGGTTTGAGATTGGTGGGTAATTTGACAAGGGTTCAGGGTGGGTTTATTGAGAAGTAGTTTGATGTCTGGACATTGCCTGTTTCAAGAAAAAGGTTTATTATTTTGGTTATTATTTTGGTTGGACTGATTGAGTGGTAGATCATTTTGAACAAAGGGGAGGGAATGGGATCCAGGGAGCAAGTGGATGTTTGCAGGTTTTGGCCTAACAGCGCATGTGCAGGGGGAAAGTGAAGCAACAACCAGCGTCCTCTTCCCGCCAAAATTGCGAGCATCCCATGGAGTGAACAAACAATGCACAAAATTAGACTGTAAATAATTCAAAAGTCTTGAATTAATCATTAAAAATAATCTGAACTCTGCTCCAAACCACATGTTTTTATGCAGAGGATTGACTGTGGACGTCAATACAAAATTTGCCTTTAATTGCAATTATAAAACCTATTCATTTCCCAGCCCTAGACCACTGCATTAATAATATATATTTGTAACAAGTAGGCCACATCATTATATGGGATTTAAGGTATTTCCGGTGTAAGACTTCTGTATTTTTGATACTGGGTTGTAGTGACAGTACCTCACGAGATAGAGCTTAAAAGTGTAAGGTTAATGGTTTGAATCCCAGTCTAGTCAGTTGAAGCTTTCAATGTGTCCTTGGGCAATACATTCACCCAACTTACCTCCGTGAATGTGGAGTGTGAATTAAGGCTCTATTGAGAGTGTATTGAATGTGACTTGAACCCTTAAGTTTAGTTTTGGCGGTCGTAACATACCATGCTCTATGAATAAAGTTTGATTTAATTAGTTACAAATGGTTCTAATAGAAAATCGACCAAAATAAAAGCATTTTGAGTTTTCTTTCCTGACCGACTCCACTTTGCTAAAACAGTGACTTTACTCTAAACTCTGGACTCACCAAAATCCTCGAAGAGCGACTCGACGAAGCTTGTGCCGTTTCCATAGAGACAGCTGTTCATGTAGACGTCTGAGCCATTGACTGTGGACAGGATAAACGGGGTTATAAATAGGACAGGGGGCGCGGGGTTAATATCAGAATCACCGTTGTCAGTGAATGGAGCCGCAGTAAAAACAACAGTGACGACACCTTAATCAAAGAGCGCACTGACCGAGCACATTTCTCATCTGAGACATTTTAATTACATCAGATAACATTTAACTGTCTGCGAGCAATGGAAAACAACGCTGATGTATGGGCTGTCAAATAGAGATGATACAGTGTTTTTTTGGCCCTGTGGAAACTGGGACAAAAGTGCTACACATACAGCTGCTACTTCTACTGCTACAACTACAACTGTAACTACACATACAATGACTACTACTACTGCTGCTACTACGACTACTGTTACTACTTCAGCTACTGCTACTACTACAACTGTAATTACACATACAGCTGCTACTTCTACTGCTACTGCTACAACTACAACTGTAACTACACATACAATGACTACTACTACTGCTGCTACTACTACAACTGTTACTACTTCAACTACTGCTACAACTACAACTGTAACTACACATACAATGACTACTACTACTGCTGCTACTACGACTACTGTTACTACTTCAACTACTGCTACTACTACAACTGTAATTACACATAAAGCTGCTACTTCTACTGCTACAACTACAACTGTAACTACACATACAATGACTACTACTACTGCTGCTACTACTACAACTGTTACTACTTCAACTACTGCTACAACTACAACTGTAACTACACATACAATGACTACTACTACTGCTGCTACTACGACTACTGTTACTACTTCAACTACTGCTACTACTACAACTGTAATTACACATACAGCTGCTACTTCTACTGCTACAACTACAACTGTAACTACACATACAATGACTACTACTACTGCTGCTACTACAACTACTGTTACTACTTCAACTACTGCTACAACTACAACTGTAACTACACATACAATGTCTACTACTACTGCTGCTACTACGACTACTGTTACTACTTCAGCTACTGCTACTACTACAACTGTAACTACACATACAGCTGCTGCTACTTCTACTGCTACTGCTACAACTACAGCTGTAACTACACATACAATGACTACTACTACTGCTTCTACTACGACTACTGTTACTACTTCAGCTACTGCTACAACTACAACTGTAACTACACATACAATGACTACTACTACTGCTGCTACTACGACTACTGTTACTACTTCAGCTACTGCTACTACTACAACTGTAACTACACATACAGCTGCTGCTACTTCTACTGCTACTGCTACAACTACAGCTGTAACTACACATACAATGACTACTACTACTGCTGCTACTACGACTACTGTTACTACTTCAGCTACTGCTACAACTACAACTGTAACTACACATACAATGACTACTACTACTGCTGCTACTACGACTACTGTTACTACTTCAGCTACTGCTACTACTACAACTGTAACTACACATACAGCTGCTACTTCTACTGCTACTGCTACAACTACAACTGTAACTACACATACAATGACTACTACTACTGCTGTTACTACTACTACTATGTTACTACTTCTAATACTGCTACAACTACAACTGTAACTACACATACAATGAATACTACTACTACTACTGCTGCTACTACTACTATTATTACTGTTACTACTTCATCTACTGCTACAACTACAACTGTAACTATAGATACAATGACTACTACTACTGCTGCTATTACTACAACTGTTACTACTTCAACTACTGCTACAACTACAACTGTAACTACACATACAATGACTACAATGACTACTACTACTGCTGCTACTACTACTACTACTATTACTGTTACTACTTCAACTACTGCTACAACAACTACCACTGTTGCTACAGATACAATAACTACTACTACTGTCTAGGGATGGATTTTGGGGTTGCTGTTGTTATTGATATTAAAATTTGACGTGTAAAGCAAATAACATCATATAGCCTAATTTTTCTTCCATTTCTATTTTCACTGATTAAAAAGGTGGACTGAGGACAAACAGGAACACTTGTACGAACTTGGACAGCGCAGAACAAATATGCTAAATATCGACTACATTTTCAATATTGAGCCGATACTGATATCTGATGAAACCCTACAGATCAAAACACTATTTTTAACACAGCATAATTTACTTTTCAACACAAATACTAGTTTATCATTAATATTAACCTGTGAACGTATAATAGTTCTATTATAAATTAATAAATTAATAGATAAAGACCATTATAAAAGTACTTAAGAAAGGTCCAACTTGATCCTATTGATGTCATATTTTCAGTATCGGTATCAGTGTTTCGTAATATCAAGTTTCAATACTAGTTTTAGGGTGCGTTTAATTTACCACATAATAATTGAGATTGACACAGCCCTAAATCCAAAACTCAACCTGGACTAGATCAGGACTAAACAAGGACAAGAACAAGACCGAGACCAAACCAAGTCCAAATCAGGAACAAATTGGGCTTAAATTAGAACCAAATAACATATAACATGCCATAAAACAACTATTAGTATCTTGGTATTGAGTTTTTTGTGTGTGACAATCATAGTCCGTTGGTTAACTTGTAAGAAGCATAGTACATGTTAATAGTTTCTGCAAATCTGAAAATATAGCCCCGGTGTCTAAAAATGGTTTGCCAATAGACGCCAATAATCGTCAACTGCTTCTCCTGCAATTTCCTTTTGAATTCGTCCCAAAAATGACTTCTTAGCTTAAGCACTTTTCTAATTATGGACCGTTGATGTACATCTGATAACATGTAATATTGTCTTTGAGGTAATTAAACAAGAGTACACTGTTTTCCAGTCTGATTTGAGCTTATTGCAGGTATAAAAACTGCTGTGGATTAAACTAAGACGGCGTCAGGCGCATGAATGAGCCGTGGTTTCACTGACAAGCGGTGATGAGACGAGGAGATGAGTTGTGCCTCTCCTTCGCTTTGACCTCCTTCCCTGATCCGATTTAAAGTTTACAATTCATTATCCTCTTACTGAAATCCCCTTATCCCACTGACATACAAGACTGCACAGATAAATAAACAGCAGCACAGACCCCACCCCACTCAAGACAATGCATCGCACAAAGAAAGTTAACTTGGCGTTTAGGTGTGATGATTTCTGTTCATTCAATAGCGAAGATGAGACGGCCAATTAGGCAATAAGCAAAGGCTCTGTCCGAGGGATTTCCAGCAAGTCAGTGTCGAATACAAATTGAAACTGGAGGCATGCCAATTAAATTATCTAATTATAGTTCAAGCTTTTACCTCAGACATTCTCCCTGCTTCCTATTATTAGAATACATGGTAACACTTATAATAATAATAGGTCGGGTAGATGTTTGGGTCAACAATAGCTAGGAGACTGTGGTTTTCTCATTACTTTAAATCAAGAAAATAAATATCTTCCTTTTATAATACCAGGAAGCAATGAAAAAACATGCACTCAAAAACAGTGCCATTGACTTGAACATCTTCACAATGCTAAAATGATTGAATTAGCAGCATTAATAAAGATGTTGATATAGAAACTGATCAAAACTATGCCCAATATTGCAATAATATTCAGAGGACAAAAATATTTGCTTTCCTTTCTGGCATTTCCTCTGACCTCGTCTAAACCTGCTGACATTTAGTTTTGAGACAGCTCAGCTTTGTTTCAAGCTCAAAGATTAAAATCTGGAGTGGAATACCATGAAATTGATTTGCGACATTATGCTTTATATTTTTGATAATGAAATGATGCAGTATCCAGAAGGATGTCAAATATATTGTACAGTAATAGTACAAACCAGGTCTCATTTTATGCTTTTCAGTAAAGAGAAACCAATAAGAGCAGCACAAAACTAAAACGCCATCCGGTCCAAAACAAAAGTAAAACTGGACTAAATAATGGTTAAACTGGGTGTAAACTCGATCTTAACTAGTGTTGATTGCTAAAAATTTCAAACTCAATTCTGATTCTAAGGGCTTGATACTCAAAACTGATTTTGACACCAGAAATAATTAAAAATATATTTTCTTGGACAATACAATTATCTTTTTTCTTTCTTTTTTTTTGTTATACCACTTTATTTCTTTTTTTAAATATTCTTTATTTCTTTTTTTTCTTCTTTTTTTTAAGAGTAAACATAGAACACAGAACTCAACACGACCAACAGAGCGAAAAGGTATCAATTTATTGTGTCCGTGGCAGGAGTTTTGAGTCCCAAACAGATAGTTCTAAAATTGAGTGGGATGCAAAGTCAAAAACAGTCTTCACATTACGACCCTGTGGTTATAGACTACTTCTAAGACCAAAACTATTTAGAAAAGTTTTTTCTCAGTATTGATACATAACATTTAATTACATTTTGGTACTAAATTTAGTAACAATTAATCTGGTTTCGATTAACCAGGGCAAACCCGACTTTAAAACAGGTATGAAGCTTGAAAGGATTGTGCAGAGTATTTTATTACTTGTCCTAATATAGTTTTAAATCCTTCATCTCTGAATAGAATGCCCGTCTGCTCCTCCTCTCACACTCAGTCACCAGTGTCAGTCATTCATTCTCCCGCTTGTTCCCGCTTGATAGATACGTACCGGACAGCTGCACTGACTCTAGGATTTTTCGTACAGAGTTCATCTTGTCCACTGTGGCCGGACTCACCGCCTCCTGGTCCAGCATTTTCAACAAAACATTCAGCTCCGAGACCAGACGCTCCATGAGAACTGCAAACACAAAGAGACAAGGAACAGTTCAGGAGCCATTAAATACTATGCAGAACACAAATAATACAAGATGTTCAAGGTCAGCTATGAACCCTTCTGGTGGAGACTGTGCTTGTCTCCATGGAGATGTTAATGTCCTGTATGGAATGCTCCACAGTATGGCATTACACTCATTGGGCTGCACAACACATCGCAAAAGTATTGATATCGCAACAACCTTAGTATATGTACATTTTTAGTTTAGTTTTTTTTTATTTAAAAAGGCAAATTTAATCAATGATTTTCCTTATTCAGTCTCAAATTACGTTGATTTAGTCAATTTAGCATTAATTGAATCGCACCGCTTATGCATATTTAGAACTGTTCCAAAATTGATTTTGACACGCATTTTATTGTGTACTGTAATTCAAATATCGATATCACAGAACTCAATAGCACAATCATTTCCAATATTGTCCCCAAAACATCAGATCTGACCTTTAACCCGGGCTTTGTCTTCATGGAGGTAGATATGTTTCATGCAATATAAAGGGACATTGCAGGCAAAGCAATAACATCTCTACGGAGACGGCCAGAACAGTTACATAGTGCACCTTTAAGAATGCATTTTAAAGTGGGTAAGTCATGTGGATGTGTTACTGGTTGATAAAGCGTGTGTGTGTGTGTGTGTGTGTGTGTCTCGGTGCTGCGCCTGTAGCAACAGCTGACAGGAAGGGAATACTTACCATCCCATAACTTTCTATTCATTTGCCCACCGTTATGTTTATTGTTTCATTTGATTCAATACAAGCCTCCAACAGCAGCTGGCTACTATGGGCTTTATTTGTGAAACATTTGTTTCTACATTACATGCTGACATCTTAACCGTCTACGAGTAAGATTTGTTGACTTTGAGATTGGGCCAAGACCTGGGACACATCCTGCCTGGTCCTGGCTGAGGTCTGAGCGAGAGGGGGAGGGAAAGTGGGTGGGGTTATTTCCTTCCCCAACTGTAACTAATGGCAAAGAAAAGTGTCTGTCGTTTGACTTGAAATAGTGTTAGAAAATGGACACACTCATTCATAGCTGTGGTCTGGGAATGTAAAACGATAAGAGAGATATGGCCTGGTTTGACCTTTCCAAGTACAATGTTTAGCATAAAACAAAACTGAAAAGAAAATTAACTGAAATAAACTATTCAAACTTGCTGATTTGTGGTTAAAGGGAACATATGATGTAAAATGAACTTGAATGAGCGTTAAGCATGTTATCAGTGTTCACTCATCATTAGTTTATTCAAAGTGGATTTTCAATTTTTAATAATCCTTGTCCTTCATTTAAAGCCCCTTTCACCGCCCAAATATAATTACTTAATAAATGGCATATAGCCAATTTTCAACAATAAAAATGAAAGTCTGCTGCTTGTAATGATGAATGAGAGCGAGAAGCCATTTTAGATCAATACTGCAGTTTACAACAAACTAAATGTAACACAATGACCTACATTATACTATACATAGTTTAATACTAAATAACCTCAACAAGCTCTCTACTTGATGCAGTGGAAGAGAAAGGCAAAGCTCTCACTTAAACAGGCCAATGGTCCGTCCAATGGTCAAGAGCTTCAGGCCATGACCAAAAAGACAAAATCTCGGCTAGAAGCGGTCTAAATGAGTTTCCTCCGTAGGGCGGCTGGGTGCTCCCATAGGAGTGAGGAGCTCAGTCACACGGGAGGAGCTCGGAGTAGAGTCACTGTTCCTCCACATCGAGGAGCTGCAAAGGGGGGTCGAGCATCTCTTCCAGGGGCCAGGTTTACTTGTTGCCTAAATTATCACACCAACTAAAAGCTCCTTTAATAAAGACAGACATGGGCTTTTAATATTTCATATTTGACATAACATTCTGGATTTGAGTGAATGTGTGTGAAGAACGTGTGAGACAGAAGTATGATGTGCATAAGACCTTTGCTTAAAGATTAAAAAAGTCCTTCCTACTCCCCAAACATACCAAAATGTATTATTTTGTCCATGTTGCTTTACGATTGATTATGTATATAATCTAATCTATATGTTTGAAATAAAAGTTATCAAATCAATATTGAAATCCTACACATGGCTATAAAACACCTGAAGTATTTCAATCTCTTACATTACATTTAGTTTCACTTAATAGTTTTTATCGTCCTCAAACAGCTGCATATCCCCAGCACGAGGAACAAGACTTTCAGGAAACATGGATTCTTTATTGTTTTTGGCTTCAAAAATGCTGTGAAGTATTTGTCGACACAAAAGGTTCAAGATCAAAGACACACTTGAGGACTGAGCGCAGAGACCATAATCTGTTTGTTTTAACCACAGCGGACTGCAGCGTGAAACTATTTACTTCTACTTTGTGTAAATAATTCGAGACATAAGCCTTTTTCTGAAGCGTGCTCGCGAATAATTACTTCCACTTTGCAGTAAATTTAGATTAGATTTGGGATGTTTATTAGTTGCAGCACAACACTTTGTAAAATATGCTTTGTAAAGTTCAGTTTCTCTCCATAAACTTACAGTATATTCATGCAGAGAATCAGTAACATACACTTTTATGTTCAAACCTGCTACAAATGTGGAAAATGCAATGTGCACTCGTTATTGTTTCGGGCTGCTAAATTAAAACAATAAATAAAAGTAATTGTAACAGTAATAGTCGAAAAACACCATCAGCAAGTTTTATAGTAAGACTCGGTGGAAACACAAAGAGATTTAGTTCTCTAAAGTAAAATGACATTATATTACCTTTATAATTTCAGCTGTTGCAATGTTCTAACTGTCCAAGTTCATTTTGATTGTGTTAAATCTTGCAGCCCTATCCAAGTTTTCAATACAGATAGAAAATAAAGCCAAGCTTCCTCAGCTAGTGATGGGCAATATTGACAAAAATGAATATTTGAATAGATTTTTTCATCATCTCAATAATGATATTAGACAATCCTTTCACAATGCATCAGAAATGTGCTCAAATCTGCCTGTCAATGTCTTCACGGTTCACGTCCAGCACAAAACGGGAATGGAGCATAAAATTAACCACAAAAGACCAGAAATATCACTTAATACATGTTTCAGTCTCTTGTTGAGGTCATTTAATGTTTTAATTATAGACGTTACACACGATATTCTAATTTAAATCTACAAAACAACTTTTCACAAACAGTAAAAATACAAAAAACAAACCATACAAAGGAATAAAAACAACTTGTCCAAGTAAATTAGCAGTTGGACCTGGTTTGACCGCTTTAATCTCCCGCAGAGATCAGATCTGACATGGCCAGTCTATCGAGAGGTGTGAATGGGCTAAATGTGTCCGGAGAAATTGGATCTGGAGACGCATTTGTTGTCGGCTTGAGACCCGCCCAGAGCTGCTATTTAAGCTCTTAATGAAGATGGTATTCAACAATGAGACACTGTTGCACTGCCAGAGGCCACACTGTCTGCATTTGTGATCATATTTATATCTTTATAGCAGTAATAAATACAAATGTGAACAACTATTCAATATGACACATTTAATATGTTCTGTTTCATCAGGTGCTTTCTTCAAACTATCATTCTTGGTGTTATTAGACAAACTTAAGGATTTTTTTCATTCATTCATTTTTCTACCGCTTGTTCCCGTCAGGGGTCCGGTTGACTGTAGCCCACCCCAGTGACTTTGGGCCTTAGGCGGGGCACACCCTGGACAGGGGCATAGACAACCAATCACTCTCACATTCATTAGCTTAAGGTTAATTAGGGCAATTTAAGAGTTTAGAGAGGAAGCCAGAGAGAACCCGGAGAGAATCCACGTTGACACAGGAAATACATACAGGCTCCACCCAGAGAGATCATGTGACGTTGGTCTGGCCCGGGGACCAAACCCATGATCTGCTTTTTGGGGGGCAAGAGCTCTTCTACCTGCGCCTGCTTTGAAATCAAAATTAAGGTTTGATCAATACAAGGAAAACATGGGTGAGTCCCGTTTCTGTCATATATCCTCCATTATATTTTATGTCTATACAATGTGCTATGTAAATGAAGGTGATTGGACGGCACAGTTATTGTTTCTCTGTACTTTACTCTATTCTACATTTGAAGAAAACGTGGCAGAATAAACTTTCACAAAGCAACAGATTTCAAGGCTTTTGAGGCTTTGGAAATGGCAAATCAAACAGTGCCTTAGCTTTTTGAATAACATGGGACTAAACTTTCAAAATAAGAGAATTTGATGGTTCCACACTACAGATCGAGCCCAATAGATTTGATGTCCTTGTGCAACCTTTCAAAAGTTAAGTTTTTCCAACTGAAGTGCCTTACTGTTTGTGACCGCCTATACTTAACATACAGCCATCAAAGAGTTGGTACCAGGGAAAGCCAAGGATCCGAAATGGCATTATTCTTTCATCTTCGGCACAAAGTGACTCAGAAAAAGGCCCTCTCTCACATCCCCTTCCACAATGCTCCATTGTCTTCAGCGCAGCCAAAATTAGACGGACACAAAGCCACGGTCAGACCAGTGCGAACAATGCCGAAAGTCAAACAAAAAATAACACAGGAACTTACACCCGCACCACCAGGGCCGCCGTGTCCCAGATGAGGAGCGAGGTGCGGCAGCTGCCCCGACGCCCCGTCAAAGGGAGTCTGAGTCCATAGTTTAAAAAGGGTCCAACTCATCTGTGTTGTAAAAGAGGTTATGCACCGACATTCTTTTATATTTTCCCTGCACTTTACGACTGAGGGGGAGAATTATGGGAAGCACAACTGATAAAATGTGTTTCATTGTGGTTTTTTCGTGTGGTTTTTGTCCATTGAGCTATTGTTTTGCTCAGATTAACTTCATATAGTAACATGGAAACTGAAAGTACTTTCTCCATTGTTGCTGCGGCTGTGCAGTATCTACCGTAGCTTAATTACCGTAGCTTGTTTGCAAACAGCAGGGGGAGATTAAGGACACTTCAACTCAACATTCATTTCCTAAACGCAGACTCAAAGACATGTTATTTAAGGAGAGTACTCAGTTTAGCTTAGGCACGATCACAAAGTCTGCATCAGTGATAAATGTGAGTGGAGCTGCAGTGTTCCTGTTGTTAATCTGGTTTACTCAAACTGTTTGCTTGATTTTTTTGTTTTAGATGTCAGGCTCAAACTAATCATTTAGCAGAGTTATAGATGTTTACATTTTTTATTGGACTGTAGCAGCTTTTTCACATTTTAGCTGTGCTTTGAGCGCCTACACGACAAAAATATCATTAATCACCATTGCGTTTTTGCCCGTCACTGCTAAAATACAGAACGCTGTGATCTCATCTGCATAACCTCCATTTGTTGTTGTTATTTTAAGATAAGATAAGATATTCCTTTATTGTCCCACATGGGGACAATAAAGGAATATCTTATCATGGGACCAGAGCATGCGACTCTCATTTGCACATACAATAAAGATCGACCCCAGCTTGAGATTATGGCTGATACGCTAAAACGTACAATATAATTACTCTTGTGGGATATATGGTGTTTACTAGTGTGCAATAAATTACATAAACAACTTCATGTTATTCATGAGGATACTGCATTAAAACAGAGTGACAAAATACATACATTTAGCATAATACGGGACCAAAGGAGCACAGAAAGCTGCACATTGCTCCTGGCTGCCTGTTATTTCCTGGCTGCACCGCCGTAATGCCGCGGCGACCAGTGAAAGCGCATTTTAACCCCTTTAAAAGCTGTACGTTAGCGTCCTCCTCCGCTGCCCTCTGAGTCTTTGCGCTCGGGGTTAAACTGCAGCTGTTGTGGCCGTGCAGCTGCGCCTTTCCTGCCTACGCTTTGACACTCTCTCCTCATTTCAGATCCAGCCTTCATCTCTCTCCTTCTCCATCGCTCCACCATTTCATATTCCTTTTCGTGTTCGACGGCGCCCCGCTGCGCCCTTCATCCCGTCGCCCCGAAAGCTCCGCGCTGGTTTTTTTTGGGAGAAGCCAGCTGTGCGAGGGATGAGATAATAAAGATGACTAACTCAAATTACAGAGCTGCGTTTCTTCCAATTCCCTTCTATGTTTGAGAATAAACCGAGGACTAAAAATAGACGATGGGCGGCGGAGTCATCAAGGGCGCTCACATTCAACCTTTGTCCCGATTTCAGAATAGACAAACTTTGGGCTGTAGAGGCAAAAGTTCAGTCATCTTTTTCAGTCGTCTTCCAGTTCTTCCGTTTTGACTGAGGGTTTCTAACAGTTCTTTCAGTGTAATTATTAGTATGGTTTTTGTCATGTCTGATGAATTTTCTGACACAAGAACACATTGATTTTCTTCCCATGACTGGATTTTTAAAGCCGCGCCATCAAGAGGAAAAGTTTGGCGCTACTTTAAATTGAAATGTTGCTAAATGCATTTATGCATGACGTCGTCGCCGACTTCTTCCCCAGTGTGAAGAGCGAAGCATCGAACATATCTGTCCTGCCACCTGGAGCACTTTTAAATGTGCTCCTTTTAGCACTTCTCGTGCTCGCTCCAGTTCTTCTCTCCTCTCCTTATTCGCTCTTAATCCCTCTCTCTCTCCGCTTTTCTGTCGCTCTCTCCTTCCCTCTCTTTCGCTCTCGCTCCACTTTTCCCCCGTTCACTTTAGCCTCTGTCTCTACTTCCTCTCTCTTTCCTTCCCTCGCTTTCTCTCCACTTTTCTGTCTCTCTTTCCTTCTTCACTCTCTCTTTCTTTCTTTCTCACTCTACTCTCGCCACTTTTCTGTCTCTTTTCCTCCCTTCACACTGACCTCTGTCTCTCTTTCCTTTCCTCTATTTCTCGCCACTTTTCTGTCTCTCTTTCCTTCTTCTCTTTCTTTCTTTCTCTCTCACTTTTTTCTCTTTCCACTTTTCTGTCTCTATTCCCCCCTTCACACAAACCAGTCTCTCCTTCCTCTCTCTTTCTCTCTACTTGTCTGTCTCTTTCATTCTTCTCTCCACTTTTCTGTCTCTTTTCCCCCTTCACTCTAACCTCTGTCTCTCTTCCCTTGCCTCTCTTTCTCTCCACTTTTCTGTCTTTCTTTCTTTCTCACTCTTCTCTCTCCACTTTTTCTCTCTTTCTTTCTTTCTTTCTCACTCTTCTCTCTCCAATTTTTCTCTCTTTCTTTCTTTCTTTCTTTCTCACTCTTCTCTCTCCACTTTTCAGTCTCTTTCCCCCCTTCACTCTCCTCTTCCCTCTGTCTCTCCCTCTCTTCTGTCCTGGTCCTTCACATATTCTTCTGTCTCTGGAGACCTGGGGGTTCCGCTGAGAATCAGCTGTTCTTAAGGCTGCGCTCACTCACTGCACAGAGGGGCTTTTGTGACACCCACCCGCACCCGCATGCACGCACACGCACGCACACACCCACCCACGCACACACGCATACACACACACCCACAACCACACGCACACCCACACGCACACACACGCATGCACACACACACAAGGCAGAAATATCACTTTATATCATTGTACTACACTAAATGTTTCTGTCTCTTTTTGAGGTATTTTTTTTCATTGTTTTAATTATAGATTATATTGTCAATATTCTAATTATACGTTTTCGATATACTCTCCTCACTCAACACAACTTACTTAAAAAACTAAAATTATATATATTGCAAAAATGACAATAACGATACAAGTTCAAAATAATCAGCTTAACAAGTCTAATGAATGACTATTACCTCCCCGTGCACAGTAACATCATTTAACTGTTTATTACATGGCTTTCTTCAGCGTTTTGCTGCATGTTCTTTTCTGATGAAGGTCAGTCATGGGACCAGAGCATGCGACTCTCATTTGAGCTGATCTGTTCAGCTCACAACACAACAGCCATAACTCAGCACCGCCGCCGCCGCCACCGCCGGAGTTTATCTGACCACATAATGCATCAGCACTCAACGACACACAGAGGAGACTTTTATCCCTGTAACCTCAGCTCTCTTTTTAATCACATGTTCAACCCCATCAAAGTCTGCCACGATCCCCCAAACACGGAAAACTACAAGCCCAGATCCACGTCATGTTTGTGAAGAGATCTGAAGCTTGATAAGATGAGAACATTACCGGAACAGACAGCACGGACATGGTTATTATAATTATGAAACATTCGTCCATCGAGGCCACTGCTCTTGTGATTTGTTGGGAAAAATACATTGAATTTAAAACATTGCTTAAAGGATAAATATTATGCAAAATTATCTTGTTCATTAACGCGTTTAAAGTTGTGTTGCATGTTTGAGTAAGCACCATTGCTTTCAAAATCCCTGTATTTACGGCGACAAAGTGTAAAGGGGAAGGCAGCAGGACAGAAAGGGAGCATTAGTTTAAGTCATTTTAGATCAAAATTTAATAATCTACGTGCGACCTGGATTATAACTACAGTAAATTCCAGAAAAGCATTATAATCATCTTTAAAAGGAGTTGTTCCGTGCAATAAAGTAAAAAATGTTTTGCATCATACATTGTAAAAGCAGATTTTAGGGTCAAAATGAGACTGCTGTGCGATGTTCATTGTCTGCATCTAATTATAAAAAAAAAAATATCGGCCGTAAACTCTGAAGTAAACGCACTGTTAGCATGCTAGTTGTTGTTAGCAGTAGCTTGATGCCCAAACTGGGCTCTGGCCTCCAAAAGTTGTGAAACACTTAACATGCTCAGGAGACAAATGTGAACACTGTGACGTTACAGCTCTAAAAATCGGTTTGGATTTGAGTTTAAATTTCATCAAGTTATGGATTTTCTGCTGCAGCCAAAAAACACTTGCAAGACAAAGGCCTAAAGACGTAACAAGTCATGAAAATTACATAGTACTTCTCTCAAGCAAACTTATTTTGTATCATACACGAGTTCTTCCAGGCTGCAGCAGGATACATTCTTTCTCCTCATTTCCTCATGACCTTCTCCACACACTGACAATGAGTCCACTCACCTGAACCCCAAAGGTCCACCGTCCAGAGCCCTGAGAACCAGCTCGGGACCAGCCCTGGGGAGAGTCCCGGGGCAGGCTCCAGACAAACCGTCCAACTCACTTAGAAAGAAGCCAGCTACCAGCCTCAACATGATGTCGGATGTCCTATAATGGTGTTTTAAACGATTTGTTTACCACCTGTTTACAATGTGTGTGTTTTGAAGCGTGTTTTGAGCGATGAATCAAATGTGAATCACTTACTCCTAAAAATGTTGTGTTGAGATTTTTTTCTGAAACGATATCTGTATTGACTTGTTTGTATCATTGTCCTATCATCGCTTTCCTGTGTGTTTGTTTGTTTGTTTGTTTTAACAATTTCAACACTGTTTTGGAGGGTTTTAGGCTGCACTTGCGTACTATATCAAAACTGGGACTAAACCTTGATCTAAACCAGGACTAGAATCAACTACAAAGTACAACCGATATTTCTGTTACTTGTCAACTTATACTGATGCAAAAATTCATCATTATGGCCAAAAATTCAGTATTGTCTATATGTTGCTCGTTCATAGTTCATAAAGCCTGCATGTCCTCCCCTGTGTGCCGTCCATCGTCTGCCCAAAAGCAGATGGAGAGGCCTCTGCTTCCTCTCCACATAACGCAATAAGTAAAAGGTAATCAATGAAAGAATGAACGGAATGCAAACAGGAAGCCAGGCCATGATATCACTGGACAAACAGCCAGCGACTGAAGGCTGAACATACGGGTGTTTCGCTGTTGTTGGGTGTCAGATGACATCATAACACTCCATAGGCTTTAAAAGTGAAATAACTAAAGTGCTGATTTTTGTTGAAGAATGGCGACAACCAAGCGTCTTGTCAAATTAGACCGTACAACAGACAAATGGAACATTTTTGGACAATTTCATAAACGGAATTCACAGAGACAAGCTTCGGTTCCAGGTTTTATGTGTTTAAAACGTGTCAGGAACTGTGACTGTAGGGCTGGGATGAAGATTTTGTTTGATCCCTATTGATCGTTCACAATTCTATTCAATTTCGTTCTGTTTCAGTAAAGAAAAAACAAAGACAAACTATTAATACACACCATTTAAAACAAACTAAATATATAAGTCTGTTCTCCAAACCACAGGCTTTTAGACCGATCAGTTAAAAACACAGATAATGGACGATTAGAGATGACAGAATCTGGATAAAATGTGATTAAAAGCACAGCCCGTTCAAGTAAATTTGCATGAGCACAATCGATAAGTCTACTGCACAGTAACTCTAATAATCATTTAGAAGTAAGTGACGGATAATTCCATTCATCTGCAGTGTTCCATGTGACCGCTGCACAAGCCCTAAAGGGAATTTTTACAGGAAATATCTTGGATATCTTAATACATAAGTATGAGTCTAGTGTTTGTATGACCCAGATATGCACAGCCTGGAGTTGTTGTGTTCTCTGTTCTCTGTTAGAGTCCCATCGGCCCAAGCCCCTGCAGATCGGATGTTTCCTCGGCTTTGTCTCCTAAACTCCTTCCCTTGCTCCTACTGGTTTCTCCAGACACCCCTCCTCTCCAACCAGGGGTCAGAGTTCAAGGCCTGGCAGTCCCCTTCAACTCACTCCACAACAAAAGTCGGCTTGAGCGACGCAGCATCCTGTAATTCACATTTTCGCGATGAGAAGTGGATGGTGTCATTGCTCGCCTGGGGTTTAGCTCTGAGAGGGACAATTTAAAAATCCAATTTAGATCAAAGTGATAAAGGCATTTAAAAGAAGCAGGCGAATTATTGGACATTCCTCTTGTATCTTATCACAGTGGACACGAGGAGACGCTGAGGAGACGAACGGGAGGGGTGTAGTATTAGGGACCCAAAGTGCAGTACAACAGCAGGACTGGACCGTATCATACCGTTCATTCTGTAAGATCTGTATATTTCAGTGTGTGATGTGAATGCCACCTGCTTCTGTCTCCTTGGAAATTATATTGCTTTGCCTAAACTGTTCATAGTGTGACTTTAAACGTGTTAGTTCCTCCATGTATAATGCCATACTGCGGAACATTCTCCTTTGTGACAGGAAAGGAATCTGCACCTTTAAATGTGAATATCAGGATATCATTTGCCTGTTACATCTATAGCTTTTCAAACACCCACTGTGCGGACGCTGCAGGCGCTAAAAACACGAATAACAAAACATGGATTTGTGCAGTGAGAGAAGGTATAAGAAAGACACATCAGTTAGACCACTATTGCGAGTGTTTAAATAATAATAAATATAATGTATAAGTCGTAGAGAGCTTTTACAGATGCCCAAAGTCACTTTATACGTTTGTGCATTACCCACAATTTACACCACAGTAGTGACAGTAGCGAAGCAAACCCATCTCCAGAACTGTCCAGCCTTTTGTCAATAATACTATACTATACTACTATATAATGCGAGAATTATAATATGAAGACTTGTTGATGGACAAATGCCTGGCTAAAGCTACTCAACATGCGATTATAGTTCATTTAGTTCATCTTTGTTCATCTTAAATGCATAAAAACACGGCAATCAAAGTAACGGTAATAATCCATCAAATTGACAATAAAGAAAATCCACATATTGGTTGGTATGTTACAGTTACTTTAATCTAAGATGCTCATTAATACATGCATTTCAATGTTGGACTGAAAATCTTCTGAGAGGAGGTCAGTCACTCTCCACGTGTAACCGTGAGACTATGAGTGGAGCACTTTCTCTGCGCGTACATTGAAAAGTAAAGTTCTACAGGCGCTGCACTTGAAAAATGAGTTACAGTTTAACCAGTAAACTCTGTGACCGAGGGCAAAAAGAGGGAGAGGAAGAGGAAATGTGTGGCTCTTGTGGAGGTCAAGGCCGGTCACTTTACGTCCTGTCCAGAGTAACGATACGCTGCTTTAAGCTCCAAACCAAACGACATAAGTGGCAGTTGTAAGACTTACTATGAGTGAGTTTTTCCACAGCACAAATGCAAACACAGCTGCACAACTGTTTGGCACACACACAGAGGCGCTCAGCCAGTGTCATCAAGTTACCTTTTCACAACCACATAAACGGTTATCATTAGGATTTCAAACCTTAAAGCTGCTCACCATTGATTATAACCTCTCAGTGCAGTAAACCAAACTGTTATCTAAATTAATAAGGCTTTATTTTGAACCTGGGGTCATTTGCCTATCTTTAATTAGATGCAAATAGGTCATGTTGTTGTGTATGGCTATAATAAGCACTTACATCCACAGTCTTTACCTTATCTTTCACATAATAGCCATTGTTCGCCTCTCACTCGCCCACAGCTCCATCACCTGGGGCAACATAAGCCAGTTTCCTGCCCGGGTTTGTGGCCTCGGGTCCGGGACAGAGCGGCCATAGAGCCGCAGCTCCAGCCGCGCCGCCTCCAACGCGGCAGTCCTGAGTTGGGCTCAGATTGCATCAGTGTCGCGCTCCACCTGAGGATGTCTCTCCTCCACCGCGCGCTTTACGCACGGCGCGCAAACCGGTGCACGCAGAGGCACGCACGTGACGTCAGCCAGCGCCGTTAAACCGGGAGCGTGAGAGTCAGCTCAGCCCGGGACAACTCTGTTTACCCCGGACTTTGGAAACAGGGAATCAGCTGCAGCCCTCGTGCAGAAATACTGTTACATACTATAAATACTATAAAAGTTGAGCCTGCGTGTTATTTCCATTTACACTCAGATGCAACAGTTCCATGTCCGTGTGATCATAACCATCAGCCCATATAAAGGCACTAAACTCCTTTTACATATACTTTACCAACAGAAGGTTCGTTTAGTTTGACTCGGGACAGTGAGTTTTAGTTGTATCTTGTAAAGTCTGAACAAACGTAACTTTGACTCACCGCTCTGCCGCTTTGACTCCATGACTGCCGCGCGCCGTCACCCGCTGTTTCCTCTAACAATTCCTCGGTTGTTTCATTCTAAAGTGGCTGGAACACACGGGGCGTGTCCTGGGCACGGGTCCCGGGACACAGCGGGGCTCTGTAGTTCACTGTTGCCTCCGCGCGGCCGGGACTCACTTGGGCCAAAGCTTCTGGATCTTGTTCCTCCAGATCCGCCCGGACCCGGGGCACGGACCCGGGGCTGCGCGGTCTTAGCGCCGGAGTATTCTGTGGGTCAGACACGGTGACGTCACACAAGGATGAGATCACTATATTTACTATGTTTATCTGCAATGTGGATTATTACCTGTCTTTTTGTAGATTACGTGATCATGATTTCTAGAGTTGTTTGATTATTGTCACGTAAACATTTAAATCTGATGGAAAATGTGTTTTTTATCATTATAAACATACAGTATGTCTATTTATGATAGTTTTAATACCGCACTGTGAAACGTTAAAGAAAAACGTATAAGATGCCCGATGTGCCCTCCACAAGTGAAGTTACAAATTACAAAAGGTTGACATTTATTTTAAAATTCACTGTAGTTTGTTTCCCGAATACAAATTTCATTAATAAACTTTCACATGTCGCCAAGAGTTTTCCTATTTGACATATCAGACACACCAATAATCAGATCTAATAATGAGTTTATCTGTTATCTACTGTATATGATTTCTGTGTGTGAATGTGCCGGGCAGCTATGTTTCCCCGGCAACAGCCTTTGAGGGGTTTGTAAAGCAGAATATGGATCCAAACCAATGTAATTATAATAAACACGTCCTGCAATGTCTTTCAGTGTCACTTGTGCCCCATAAACTACAGCGTAATAACGGCATTATAAAGTATTTATTCAAAACTCTCAGCAAAACAGAACTTTCATTTAACATCCTTTAACACAATGAGACAGATAACATTTAATAAATATATAATGTTGTGTATTCCATGTGCTCTGGATAAATAAATAAATAAATGCAGCAAAACGAACACAACATGTGAGTAATCATGTTAAAACAGCATGGACTGAAGGGACTTCCGCACAGTGGCCATCTCCTGCTGTTGCTGGGGACAAAAGACACAAAGAGAGTGTATTTAATGTGGTTTTTCAAGATTCTTTACATTTAATGAAGTGTCAAAGAAAAAGAAATAACTCGATAACAATTTTTTCATACTAGAAAAATAACTAAACGTTTTCAAAAGTGTTTATCTTTTGTTACATTTTAACTTCACAGGCACCAAATAGAAAGTAATAATAGTGAAATATTGTGAATAAACAACATTTGATTATACTGCATCGATATTGTGGGCTGTTGTATCAATATGTTGCCATGAGTATTTTTGGGTATATAAAAAAATGTAAATATGTATGTGACAAGTTTAGTTGAAATGGAAACATACATTTGACAAATTCACTGTTTCAGAGATTAAAATGGGTTTATTTTAAAATCAATAAATGTATCTGTTGTTAAAATGTAGTATTTGGTTCTTAAAGACAGGGATAAATATATCGCAGAATATTATGTTCAATCAAGCCCCAGAGAGCACGATAAAGAAGAAGACAATGAGCTAAAGTCCAAAGGACAAACCTAAACAAAGGCGACGAAATATGGCCTATTTTAGAAGATTTATGGACTATTTTTTTTATTTATTTTTTAAATATGCACATGGAAGCTCTTTGTGTGTTTGAGGACGGGGAAGAAGTTTGATTTCAGAGCGATGCACATATCAATCTGGTGTTATTTATTACTATTATCACTAGTGACGTTTAAGCTGCATGATTTTATCTATTACAATAACCTTCAATATAACCTAAATAAGTTGTTCCAATAGTATAAGATGATAAAGTCGTGTTCCACTGACTGTGTCCATGAGGATCTTCTTCTGCAGTGAGGCCATCTCCTTTCTCAGCTCCTGTTGCGCCCCCTGGAGGAAGGTCTCGTGACTCTTCTCCATCTCCTCCATGTTCTAAAAGTACATCAACAAAAGTATAAACAAAATACAGCTTGTATTTGTCACACTAGTAATTACATCCAATCCAATTCTTTCATCTATCAAGTGTAACTGATCCATAAACACAAGTTATGTAGAGATTATAAATGGAGTAAAGACTTGATTAAAAAGTGCTTGTACCTTCATAAATTGCTCGTACAACTCTCTGACGGTCTTCAGCTTCTGGTTTTGCACGACTCGCGCCTGCTGCAAGACCTTCTGCTGCTGCCTCAGAAGAGTCTGGACATTTACAAAAGAGGTGAGGACAAATTATTTTCCATTAACCCACTGATGAAATTCAAGGCTGGTGTAAAACTATTTGCTCCTCTGTACAAAACGGAGGGTGAAATAAAGGTTAAGGTGAGCTGTGCAACATGGTTTTCAATTTTACTTTCCAGAAGGTAAACAATACCAAACTTTGAACACTAATATAGTCTGAACTCTGTAAACCTCTAAACTTTGAACACTAATGTAGTCTGAACTCTGTAAACCTGTAAACTTTGAACACTAATATATACAAAATACTGACCATAAACCTCTAAACTTTGAACACTAATGTAGTCTGAACTCTGTAAACCTGTAAACTTTGAACACTAATATATACAAAATACTGACCATAAACCTCTAAACTTTGAACACTAATGTAGTCTGAACTCTGTAAACCTGTAAACTTTGAACACTAATGTAGTCTGAACTCTGTAAACCTGTAAACTTTGAACACTAATATATACAAAATACTGACTGTAAAGCTCTAAACTTTGAACACTAATATAGTCTGAACTCTGTAAACCTGTAAACTTTGAACACTAATGTAGTCTGAACTCTGTAAACCTGTAAACTTTGAACACTAATATATACAAAATACTGACCGTAAACCTCTAAACTTTGAACACTAATGTAGTCTGAACTCTGTAAACCTGTAAACTTTGAACACTAATATATACAAAATACTGACCGTAAACCTCTAAACTTTGAACACTAATGTAGTCTGAACTCTGTAAACCTGTAAACTTTGAACACTAATATATACAAAATACTGACTGTAAAGCTCTAAACTTTGAACACTAATATAGTCTGAACTCTGTAAACCTGTAAACTTTGAACACTAATATATACAAAATACTGACTGTAAACCTCTAAACTTTGAACACTAATGTAGTCTGAACTCTGTAAACCTGTAAACTTTGAACACTAATATATACAAAATACTGACTGTAAAGCTCTAAACTTTTAACACTAATATAGTCTGAACTCTGAAGCTCTAAACTTTTAACACTAATATATACAAAATACTGACTGTAAAGCTCTAAACTTTGAACACTAATATATACAAAATACTGACTGTAAACCTCTAAACTTTGAACACTAATGTAGTCTGAACTCTGTAAACCTGTAAACTTTGAACACTAATATATACAAAATACTGACTGTAAAGCTCTAAACTTTGAACACTAATATATACAAAATACTGACTGTAAAGCTCTAAACTTGAACACTAATATATACAAAATACTGACTGTAAAGCTCTAAACTTTTAACACTAATACATACAAAATACTGACTGTAAACCTCTAAACTTTTAACACTAATATATACAAAATACTGACTGTAAAGCTCTAAACTTTGAACACTAATATATACAAAATACTGACTGTAAACCTCTAAACTTTGAACACTAATGTAGTCTGAACTCTGTAAACCTGTAAACTTTGAACACTAATATATACAAAATACTGACTGTAAACCTCTAAACTTTTAACACTAATACATACAAAATACTGACTGTAAACCTCTAAACTTTTAACACTAATACATACAAAATACTGACTGTAAACCTCTAAACTTTTAACACTAATACATACAAAATACTGACTGTAAAGCTCTAAACTTTTAACACTAACACATACAAAATACGGACTGTAAAGCTCTAAACTTTTATCACTATTATATACAAAATACCAAACTTTTAACACATAATAACACATATATAGTCTGAACTCTGCTCTAAACCACTTGCTTTTACTGACAAAATACTGACTGAAAACCTCTCGAACAACATCACTGACAATCAAATGTCTCAATCTCACCTCGATTAATTGAAAACTTACGACACACTTTCTGCATTTGACCCATCATTCATCCCTTCATGTAATTTGCCTTCATTTGCCCGTTTGACTGGGCTGATCTCTGCTGTTTTGGTATTGTGCACGTTTCAGCTGAAATATCGCTGAAACTGACAAAGAAACGACCTGATCCTACTGTACAAAGAAGTCTTCTGGTAAAGCCGAGTGACTTTTCTCATGAATGGCAAATGTGGACGTGCCGCTGCATGTTGGAGTGGCACAGAATAACCTCTAAACCCTGCGGCGGACACTGACATTGAGCCTCTCCTCCTGCTCCTCGGCTCTCTGCGCCTCGGCCTCCCACTGCTGCAGCGCCGCCGACAACTGCTGCGAATACTGCGCCGTCAGCTTCTGCCTGAACACAGCACGGGAACGACACACGCCACCGTCACGTCTGGGACTCGTGTATTTTATTCAGGGTTAACATAGAAGAAGAGCAAACAGACTGGGATAACACACTGTATGTAGAATGTATGGAATGGTCCCGTTTGGTTCAAAGTCAGACAAATTTGTAAAAAATCAAGTCTGAATCTTAAATTTTTCTAATGTAATGATAATTTCTCTCCAGTCCAATTTAAATGTAAGTTAAATGTGTCTTTAAACCAATTAGATCAGGTTTATTAATCAGGCAAATGTGAAAATGAATCACAGAAATATCCTTCTTTTTACACTTACAACATTTTATTTTTGATCCCTTCTCTTTGAAACATTTTTCACTATAAATTATACTCAATATTCAAATTTTGCATATAATTAAAACAACATTATCCATCTTTTTTAAATATTGTCTACCTGTATCCATTTATTAGGTCCATGACAAAAGTTTTGAGACCCAAATAAGTCGTTCTGAAGTTCAGTGTGTGGCCAAAAACAATCTGTAATGCTCCATTAATATTAGTCCAACATATGTGTGAGCATTGGATACTTTTAATCCTAATGTTTAATTTAAACAAAATTCAATTACTATTTAGTAAATACACTACTAACGTACAGAGTTTAGACGTGAAGTTTGAAGAAAAAAATAAATTGCAGCAACTAATGATTGTTTAACTGATTGATTCATCTTCAATAACCTTATTTATTTATTTAACCTTCATTTATTCATTTATCGATTTGTCATTAGATCGTGAAATGCCCATGAATTGATTAATGATTGTCACTTGAGGACAACTTGATGAACTTAGACTAAATGAAATGTCAAAACATGACTGGATTAATACAATTGTAATGCCACTTTAAATTGGAGAGATGAGACCTTTGAGAATGATGGCTGGTCCAGAGCTGCTCGAGCTTCTGCTGACTTCCCTTCATGTAGTTCTTGGTCAAAGCCTCCAGACGTTTCTTCTTGGCCTGCACCGACTTACTGATATCAGCTACAAACACAGTCAAATGAGAAAGGACTTTATTTAAATGTTTCTGCTTTATATAGTGCAGTTTATGTTCCTTGACAAACAAACAAAAGAGGAATCGTACCGCCAAACTTCTCGATCATGGACATGACTTCATTTCTGAAAGAGAAGATAAGATAAGATAATCCTTTATTGTCCCACATGGGGAAATTTCAAAACATACAACATAATTTGACGATGTTAATTTAAGCAGAAGTGGGTAGAATAACTAGAATTTGTACTTGAGTAAGATTCAAAATAATCTTACTGAAGTGAAAGTAGTGACTCAAATAATACATAATGAACAAGGAAAAACTACTACTTAAATACTGACTAACAGCTTTGCCATAATTGTATTTAAAATTATGTAAGAGTTGACATAATTGGAGAAAAACGTAAAGAACAGACACAAAAAAGCCAAATTATACCGTACAAGTCAAAGAATAATAAGCACAAATGTTCATTAATGTCAACATAAAACTTGTTCCACCTCTATATTATCAGTGAAAAGTGTAACCTAACCCTTTACTCAAGTATAAATACTGTTACTTCAAACTCGGATATTACTGTAGTAGAAATAAAAGTATTATGTCAGGAAAATACACTGAAAAACACAATTAAATACTTAATAAACTGAGTCATTAGCAACTCTGGATTCAAAGTATGTTTTCATATAATTTAATCCAATAAATGCAACAGTAAATAATGAATAAATGTGTAGTTACAATTGTATTTTGTATTTGTTTGTGGTATTTGTTCAGAGTTAAAGAGGACTGAAGTTGAAGCTAGTAGAAACATGACTTCATTGATAAAGTGACATCTTTTACCCCATTGCACAGGGCTCCTCTTCATCAAAATCTGCAGAAGGCCGTTTTTTGGCTAGTTTCTTGTCCACAACTGGAGGTTCAGCTTTGGAAAAACAAACATATATTCAGTGTCTTTAAACCAAAAGGTAAACAGTTAGCCGTTAGCATGCAAAGCTACATTACCTTCTCTGCTTTCCTCCTCTGAACCGCTCAACTCTTTCTTCACATCGTCTTCGTCTTCAGCAAAATTAAATAACTTTGCTTTATCACACATGTCCTCTAAGTGTTTTTTCTTCATTTGCCTTCTGGTTGATGACATATTAAGTCCGTCGTTTGTTTTCTTTCTTGAAAATAGGAAAAAGAAAAGAGTAAAAGACGTAACTCTGCCTCGTCTGCCTCCGTCAGATTCCCGCCACTGAGCGCGAGGCTTTTGTCATTGGATGAAATAAACCCGGTTCGTTTCTCTGATTGGTCCGATTTGTCATAACAACAGATGATGACAAAACTAGAAAATACATTTATTTTTCATGTACTATTCCTTTTATTGGTGTAAAACACATCAGAATGCTGGAAAATACGACATATTTGACAAAACATTCACTTGATTTAACGATTTAACTTGCAGTTTACTCTAATGTAATGCAGTTACTTAGGCCAGCCTGCAACTCATTTACTGAATGTTTCTCTATTCAAACCAATCAACTTTGTTTTTAAATTCTGTTTTATTACCATAGCTTTTAAATTGTCTCATGTATATAAGCTATTTTTTAAAGCTAAACATGGACAGAATGTTGGGAACAGTTGCACTCAAACCAAGATAATAAAACCTTTATTTGGGCCACAATGGAGGAATTCCAGTGTTGCAATGCTCAGTTCAAGATCAGCAGGAGAATAGACGCATGCAATAAAAACAAGACAAATAGCTTTAAAATGGGCTTAAATCTAACACTGTGCAACTAGAGAGAGATAAAAGGAACTAAACTTATAACTAAGCCTGATTCCAGGTTTGACGCCGACTTGGTTTGGTCCTGATCTAGTTTAGAATTGAATTTATTCCTGGTTCAGCCCCAATTTGGATGTGGTGAATGTGCGCGTGTGAGACCAGGACTGGAACAGGACTAAACCAAGGCAAGACTACTGTGCATCAGAACTAAACTGGACTCAAAACAAACCAGAATCAGGAATTTATTTGTATTTTGTATATTTAAAAGCCGTGGACAGATGTGGCGGTGCAATGTGTGAATATCCCTTTCAAAAAACACTTTGATGTTTAGCACGTACAGTTATGGCATTTTGAACGTTACACTCCCACACAAGCTTGTCCCTGACGAACTGCTTTCCTGTTTGGATTTTAATATCACCATATTTGGGCATCATTAGACTATTTTGAATTTGTATGCCAAAACAAGCTACCCACATCTCTACTTACCATCTCCTCCTCATCACTGGTGCATATTCAGAAGAGTCTAATTATTCTCTGCACGAATCCACTCGAACCTGACGTGTCTGCAGCCCTCCTGTTCTCCTTCTTCCCCTTTAGTCCCTCTCGACCCCAATACTAAAAATAATCCATTACCTTCTCTTCTTTGCTTTTCCTTTTCTAACTCAACTTAACATTCATATATTCAACACTGGTCTTTCAGTAATTCTTCAACAGAAATATTCCATTAAATATGATGTTTCACACACACATATAGTAAAACAGATGGGTTGTTTTAGAATGGAGATGACTGCATAAGAATGTCCCTTTAACCAGTCTTTTGCTGTTAAAATGACAATAAGATACATATTGCACCTCAGAAATAGGCCTTGTCTAGGATAACAGTTGCATTTGGGGCTGCTTCGTCAAAGTATCAATATACATATCTGACTATAATAAGTTAAGTCTGAAATAAATTACAAAATAAAACATGTAACTTGCATTAGCATCATTGTATTACTACAAGATAAATAAATAAATCATTTGAACTATACAGTCGTACTCAAATAAAACGGAACAGTCAAACCATCAACAGTTTGACAATAGAAAACAACATTCAACAAAGCAAATATTTGTCCCTCTTTTTCACTATGATCAAAATGATACTTGTACTCGCCCAGTCACTGCCCTCTAGTGGTCACACGTTAAAATGCAGGTAAGTCCTCAAAAAAAATGCCATGTTGTGATTCCGGATGACTCATGCTTTACTCATCTCTGGCTCATCTTTGCCATCTTTCTGTTTAGTTTGAACACATTTCAGTTTGTCCACTCGTATATTGCATTAAAAGGTGCAAAAGAAAAGTGTGTCCCTTTGCTACTCCAGGGTCCAGAGAGTAGTTCTTTGTGTTTTGTTTTGTTTTGTTTTGTTTTGTTCCGCTGTCTGTGTGGGATTGGACGCTCGTAACTTGAGTTGTTCAGAAAAGCCGGACTTGCTTCTTGAGCTCGTTCTTCTTCCACTGAGCGAGGCGATCGAAGGCTGACATTGGCATCCCGAAAACCTGGTGGAACTCCTCTGGGGAGAGATGACGCTGGAACACACACAAGTTTCATTCATGTTACAAAAAACATCTGCAGGTTTATTTGTTTAATTATTTCTATGTATTTAAAGGATCAAATGCAGTGTCTACAATGTTAAATAAACACAAAGTCAAAGACTATTATTATTGCTAGTTCAATTAAGGGTAATAAAGAGAGTGGCATCAGGCAGGGCATCTGGTTTAAACCAAATCAATATGCTAATCACTGAACCCGACCAGAGGGAGGTGAACCAAGGAGGAGGAATCCAAAAGTAATAAGACTAGACAAAATATACATTAAGCTTATCAGGAGAGATGCTTTGTACCAGGGTGTAGCTCGAGCTCATTTTGATGTTATTTAGTCCCACTGAACTGTGCATGTTTTTAGTGGGAGGGGAAAGCGGAGTACCTGGAGGAAACCTGCGCGGACACAGGGAAAACATGGAAGCTTTACACAGAAAGGCCACATTGAAAATCGATCCAAGGACCTTCTTCCTGTGAAGCACTAACCACTTGGCTACCGTGCCGTTCTGATGAATTTAAATGTATAATATGGATAAATCTTTGTGATACTTTGGCCCGTAGGATTTGTTAGATAAGAGAGTGCTGTGTGAAATGGGGATGAGAGTGGGAAGGACAAGCAAGTGATTTCAGCAGAACTTGTAATATAATATTTAATGATTTATACATTGGATTTGTTTCTAATACATTTTAATGATTGAGTTCAAACATCCAAGTCTAAAGGAGAAAAGATGGCATCTAAATGCTTTAGGACATTCACATCAAAACTGGGACTAAACTATGACTAAAACTAAATCTGGACAAGCTAAGGACTAAATAGAGACTAAACTCCATATCAGGACTAATATGGTCTAAATTTAGTGCCAAATAACCTTCCATTAAACATAAACTCCTTGACTCATAGTGTTAGAAGGTGAATTTGCACCTGACTTGTTATTTCATATCCCTAAAACACAAAAATGTTACAGTCTTATTTCTGGTTGTCTTCTGAAGTAACCCAAATATACACTGAATAAAGCAAAATCCCTGTTTTAAGATGTGTATTACCTCTAGTCTGGCCCGGTCCACATCAGTGGGGAGGCGCTGCTCTCCTCTGACAGACACCACCAGAGCCTCATAGGGATAAATCTGACCCAGAGGGGGAGAAGAGGGAGAGATGAGGGAGAGATGAGGGAGAGAAGAAGAGGGAGAGCAGAGGGAGAGAAGAAGAGGGAGAAAAGAAGAGGGAGAGAAGAGGGAGAAAAGAGGGAGAGAAGAAGAGGGAGAGAAGAGGGAAAAAAGAGGGAGAAGAGTGAGAGAAGAGGGAGAGAAGAGGGAGAAAAGAGGGAGAGAAGAGGGAGAGAAGAGGGAGAAAAGAGGGAGAGAAGAAGAGGGAGAGAAGAGGGAAAAAAGAGGGAGAGAAGAGTGAGAGAAGAGGGAGAGAAGAGGGAGAAAAGAGGGAGAGAAGAAGAGGGAGAGAAGAGGGAAAAAAGAGGGAGAGAAGAGTGAGAGAAGAGGGAGAGAAGAGGGAGAAAAGAGGGAGAGAAGAGTGAGAGAAGAGGGAGAGAAGAGGGAGAAAAGAGGGAGAGAAGAAGAGGGAGAGAAGAGGGAAAAAAGAGGGAGAGAAGAGTGAGAGAAGAGGGAGAGAAGAGGGAGAAAAGAGGGAGAGAAGAGTGAGAGAAGAGGGAGAGAAGAGGGAGAAAAGAGGGAGAGAAGAAGAGGGAGAGAAGAGGGAAAAAAGAGGGAGAGAAGAGTGAGAGAAGAGGGAGAGAAGAGGGATAAAAGAGGGAGAGAAGAAGGAGAAAAGAGGGAGAGAAGAAGAGGGAGAAAAGAGGGAGAAAAGAGGGAGAAAAGAGGGAGAAAAGAGGGAGAAAAGAGGGAGCAGAGATGAAAACACATCACTCAAGTCTTTTAGAGCGCAGCCTTTGAAGCAAACGTCACTGTCAGCTTAGACCAGGCTGTTTCAGCACCATGGAGAGATATAGACACTACAGAGGCCATCAAAGGAGTGTGTCAGCCTCTACTGGCCACATGCTTTCATTACATCACCATGACAGAACTGATGAGGCTGTTTTATTGTGTTGAAAAAATCTAATGTTATGTAAGCTTTAGTTGTGATTCAAACGAGCTCTACGTCACGTCTCTGGTGCATGAGCTGTCTTTCCTTTGCCTGGAATGTTCCACTGTATGGCATTAACCAGGGGTGTCCAAACTTTTTTCACAGAGCAGAAGAGCCGCATTTTGAAACTTATATGGAGCAGAAGGCCACAAACAACCCGACAATGTTGAATTTGAAAGTGAATCATTCATGTGATTCAATGCGCCTCCACTCCATTTTAATAATAGGTTCTTATAACATCAAAATGCTTGAATGTTTCCAATTTTACAGAAAAAAAGTACTTCTTTTTGTTGTTTGGACCAACTTTGCGGAAGCTGGAGGGCCAACAAAAATTGGTCTGACGTCACATTTGGCCCCCGGGCCGTAGTTTGGACATGCCTGCATTAAACTTATCTCTACACAGACAAGCAGATGCAGCCCAAGTTACAGGTCATTTCTGTGGAGAGGCAACGCTCACAGGAAGAATGCATCTTTTTAAGTTTTATTTATTATTTTAGTCATAAAACACCTGTCTTTGAATAAATGTGGACTATTTCCAGGAAAAGCAACAGCACTTGACATCTGAAAAGTTACAGTGTAGCTTTAAACAAAGACAAACAAAGGCTTATATTTTGTTTTAACAGTGAGTTTCTTAATTCAACATATTTCCCACTTTAATCTTTGATGAGACTGAACCTGACATTACTTAAATCATTTATTGTCATTGATTGTCATTATTATTATTGTCATTATTGGGTTTAAGCTTTCTGTTATATGCAACATTTTTGGAGCTTTTCCTACTCAAACATATCTCTATTTTTAGATTGTTAATTGCTATGGCAACAGTCCTAATTTATCATCATTCTGAAACACATGAATGAACTTAAACCTACCAATCAGCTTTTGTTTGAGAAATGTATAGGGCTTGTTATAAAGCTGTTCAAACAGCTTGTTAAACCTAAATATAGTCATTTAAAGATGCCCCATTGAACTCTCACTTTAAGCTGCTTTACATGACAAAGCGCTGCTGCACAGTCGGAGGCCTTTGTGAACTTTTGCTCAAATCCTTTGCTTCAGAAGTGACATGACAAGCCTCTTTATGGAAAACAATGGCATTTTCGTACAAAACCAAGGCAGGAACAGTTCATCAGCGTTGGCACAGCGCCTTACCTTATACTCTGAAAAAGAAACAAAAAAGACTATTAAGTAAAGCAAACCATAAGGAATCGTGGATTTGAATAGCACAATAGCCTCACCTCTAATCTGCCAGTTCACTGCATTACTGCTGTCGTACTGGTAATAATCTGTAGCGCCACCTGCAGGCTGAAAAGAGCAGGCCATTATAACAGAGCGGATAAGGGAATGTTTGGGCTGTTTTTAAATACGAGGATGGTAAAGGATATGGGAAAGGATGTGGTAACTTTGCACTTATTGTAAAATTGTAGAAATATTAGTCTTTTACAGCTATTAATATTTTAAACTTTAGCTACTGAGTTTAAGCGGCTCAAAAGACAGGGTTTGACGGAGAATGAAATATTTCCCTCATATAAACAAATGTATTGGCTATGCATGTACTTCTGTTTTGTAAAGAAGTTGGGTGCTAGGTTTACTGACAGATTTTTGGTTTTCTGCCTTTAGAAACTAGGTCTTGGCCATATTATGTCGGGAAAGAAAATCAAAACTGTATGAAAATCAATACATCGCTGATAATCTTGTGAGGATATGCAACATTTAAAAAATCCACATTGAAATGAATATACAAGATAAACAGATGATGAGCCTAATTTGTCCCCATAAAATGAAAGACAGTGAAGTGATAATGACCCAGAGCATTGTGGGTTTTACGTTTTAAATCTGTTACAGCTCTCACCTTTTTGACTCCATTTCTTCTGTAGTCTGGCAGTGAAGATGACTTGTAGTCTAAAAGAGCAAATGCACAAAACAGCACATAAAACAATATTTCCTCATATATTGTTAGTTCATAATCATAATCTAAAAATGTTCCAATGATGCTCACGATACTGTCAGACCTCTACTCTTTTATCTGCATTATTTTAGCTATGTTTTTATTTAACAAACATGTATTTATACCACTTGGCCAGAAGAGGTCAGCAAAGTATCTCATGTTTCTAAGTGGTTCATATTTCACTATTTCTGCTTTGTATGTTACTGTTTATGGCTTCATTACCACTCTCTTTGCCCTCCTCTGTTACACCCTCTCCTCTCCCTTTCTCCCCCTCTCGTCTCGTCTGTAGTGAAGGGAATTACATTTCACTGGTGTCAAGGACGAGAGAAACGGCATGATGTGGCAGAAAAACCGGGGGAGCTGCTCTGGAGTGGTCCAAGCTCAGTGAGATTTTGAAATGGGGTCATGAGCACTTACACACAAGAACGTGGTCAAGACGTTGTTTTGAACTGAATGAATTAGGACAACTGGTCGTGTAATCCAAGGAGAAAGCAATTTGGCTGGTTAGATAAACTAGAAACAGCATTTGACTTTTGAACCCTCAGTTTAATTTCTTAGTATTTCACCAAATTGTTCAGTATAAAAGTCAGAATTATAAAAAGCAACAACACTGTGAAACGCTGTAGGAAATGTCCACTTTTAATCTGGACCAAAACACTCACCGTTATCAGTGATGGCGAGGGACCGGGGCAGGGGCGCTGCAGGCGGGATTAGAAGAAGGTATGAAAAGAGGAATTAGTCAAATGGTAGACACGCAGAGAGAACGACATGTGGCAATTTTGATTCTCAAAAACAGAGCCACGAGGTTGGGCTTTCATCCAACTCTCCTCTGTATCCACACGTCTCACACCATCAACACTAAAATCCTTCTACAATCGTCCTTTTTCCCATAATTCACTGTTTCTCCACGCTAAACAGTGGCTCGTGCTGCCCCTGTGTCCCTATAGCAACACGCTCTGATTGGCAGCTACATTTTCCTCAGTTTGTCCAGTGGCGGCTGTGGCTACATACGTTTAGCTTCACACAAGTAAGAAGTGAACTAATAAGGGTCAACTGTACTTTGAGAAACTGGTAAAGAGTTAATTTCAAGTTGTTATGGCATAAAACACAAAGCAAGATCTATAAAGTGTCTGGCATATGTTTTTTTTTTGGCCTTTTTGTCCCACGTGTTCAAGGTATAAACATGTCAAATATGTTCCAAATAAGTCTTTTTTAAATAAACGTCCATTGTTATTTGAGCCTTGACACTTGGTTCATTCCGTTTCTTTGTGATTTTCCTGCTGCCAGAAGCACATTCCAAAAGTATCCATCTATTATGTCCATTGCCGGAGTTTTATGTCCCAGAATGTTGTAAATAATTCCCAGTGCTTTAATAATCCTCAGACGTTGTTGGCATTTTGTCCAGTGATGCCCTCAAAATAACTGCCCATCCTATGTGCATGAATAATGAATAATTTAGGCTGCAACGGTCCATTGGAATATTCAGTTTGAAGGCATATTATTGAGTCATAAAAAGTCATGAGTGTTTGTGCCTCTTCTTTATGGTGTCCAAGCAGCCGCATATTTAACAGTAATATAATAATCCAAAGTATGAACCATATGTTTAGTGAAAGTGAATTAAAATGTGACATATGTTAGGGGACATGTATAAAACATCAGTGGAGTGAAATTACACCCACAGTGGCGTTGATGATTACCATCCCGACCAACATCCCATGAAAAATACAAGAGCAGGCGCTTCCTCTGAACCGCTCAGGCAGAAAATAACCATAATGCAATGCTTTAATACTCTCCTCATACACATGCAACGACGCCGTATTGACCGACAAGTCGAACGCTTGAGTCCATTTTTGCCATAAATGTAAAGGTTAAACAGCTTTTTTTCCAAGTCTACGATAATGTCTTTAGTTCTATATATTTGTTTTTATTTCTCCATATTTCTGAGCAGGCTAGAGCATAATAAGTGCTACAATTACAGGTTAATCTCCTGTATTCTTTTATCCAATCAAAATCAAAGCCAATCTTGATGCAATTACGAGGTCCAATGTATTAATCCAATTATAAAAACATGAATGGTTAGATTCATGCTGCTAACGAGGACCATTTATCATTTGTCTATATTCTACATTATATATTGGTAGTTTATTTCAAGCTTATGGTAGAAAATATGACTTTCCCCTCCAGTTTGTGATGCACAGACCCGTGTTTGCATTATACGGTGCTATTGTTCATCTGTACATGTGTCATCCGCAGACACAAACACACTCACTCAGGGCTCAATGAGGACGAAGGACTGTTCATATAATATATACAGAAGATTTGGCTTTAGAGCATTTTCATGTCGAGATGATCGCTTTATTATGTGCTGTAAATATTCTAAGCATAGGATTATTATGGGTTCGGTCCCACTGCAAAAACAGCTGATACAATAATATATTATCAGCCTCACCCTTCTCTCTCTCTCCCTCATTCTTCCCCCTCTCTCTCTCCCTCATTCTTCCCCCCTCTCTCTCTCCCTCATTCTTCCCCTTCTCTCTCTCTCCCTCATTCTTCCCCTTCTCTCTCTCTCCCTCATTCTTCTCCTCTCTCTCTCCCTCATTCTTCCCCCCCTCTCTCTCTCCCTCATTCTTCCCCTTCTCTCTCTCTCCCTCATTCTTCCCCTTCTCTCTCTCTCCCTCATTCTTCCCCCTCTCTCTCTCTCCTTCATTCTTCCCCTTCTCTCTCTCTCCCTCATTCTTCCCCTTCTCTCTCTCTCCCTCATTCTTCCCCTTCTCTCTCTCTCCCTCATTCTTCCCCCTTCTTTCTCTCCCTCATTCTTCCCCTTCTCTCTCTCCCTCATTCTTCCCCTTCTCTCTCTCTCCCTCATTCTTCCCCCTTCTCTCTCTCCCTCATTATTCCCCCTTCTCTCTCTCTCCCTCATTCTTCCCCTTCTCTCTCTCTCCCTCATTCTTCCCCCTCTCTCTCTCTCCTTCATTCTTCCCCTTCTCTCTCTCTCCCTCATTCTTCCCCTTCTCTCTCTCTCCCTCATTCTTCCCCTTCTCTCTCTCTCCCTCATTCTTCCCCCTTCTCTCTCTCCCTCATTCTTCCCCTTCTCTCTCTCTCCCTCATTCTTCCCCCTTCTCTCTCTCCCTCATTATTCCCCCTTCTCTCTCTCTCCCTCATTCTTCCCCCTCTCACTCTCTCTCCCTCATTCTTCCCCTTCTCTCTCTCTCCCTCATTCTTCCCCTTCTCTCTCTCTCCCTCATTCTTCCCCTTCTCTCTCTCTCCCTCATTCTTCCCCCTTCTCTCTCTCTCCCTCATTCTTCCCCCTCTCAGTCTCTCTCCCTCATTCTTCCCCTTCTCTCTCTCTCCCTCATTCTTCCCCCCATCTCTCTCCCTCATTCTTCCCCCTCTCACTCTCTCTCCCTCATTCTTCCCCTTCTCTCTCTCTCCCACATTCTTCCCCCTCTCTCTCTCTCCCTCATTCTTCTCCTCTCTCTCTCCCTCATTCTTCCCCTTCTCTCTCTCTCCCACATTCTTCCCCCTCTCTCTCTCTCCCTCATTCTTCCCCCTCTCTCTCTCTCCTTCATTCTTCCCCTTCTCTCTCTCTCCCTCATTCTTCCCCCTCTCTCTCTCTCCTTCATTCTTCCCCTTCTCTCTCTCTCCCTCATTCTTCCCCTTCTCTCTCTCTCCCTCATTCTTCCCCCTTCTCTCTCTCTCCCTCTTTCTTCCCCTTCTCTCTCTCTCCCTCATTCTTCCCCCTCTCTCTCTCTCTCTCCCTCATTCTTCCCCATCTCTCTCTCTCCCTCATTCTTCCCCTTCTTTCTCTCTCCCTCATTCTTCCCCCTTCTCTCTCTCTCCCTCTTTCTTCCCCTTCTCTCTCTCTCCCTCATTCTTCCCCCTCTCTCTCTCTCCCTCATTCTTCCCCTTCTCTCTCTCTCCCTCATTCTTCCCCCTCTCTCTCCCTCATTCTTCCCCCTCTCTCTCCCTCATTCTTCCCCTTCTCTCTCTCTCCCTCTCTCTCTCTCCCTCATTCTTCCCCCCCTCTCTCTCCCTCATTATTCCCCCTTCTCTCTCTCTCCCTCATTCTTCCCCCTCTCACTCTCTCTCCCTCATTCTTCCCCTTCTCTCTCTCTCCCTCATTCTTCCCCTTCTCTCTCTCTCCCTCATTCTTCCCCTTCTCTCTCTCTCCCTCATTCTTCCCCCTTCTCTCTCTCTCCCTCATTCTTCCCCCTCTCAGTCTCTCTCCCTCATTCTTCCCCTTCTCTCTCTCTCCCTCATTCTTCCCCCCATCTCTCTCCCTCATTCTTCCCCCTCTCACTCTCTCTCCCTCATTCTTCCCCTTCTCTCTCTCTCCCACATTCTTCCCCCTCTCTCTCTCTCCCTCATTCTTCTCCTCTCTCTCTCCCTCATTCTTCCCCTTCTCTCTCTCTCCCACATTCTTCCCCCTCTCTCTCTCTCCCTCATTCTTCCCCCTCTCTCTCTCTCCTTCATTCTTCCCCTTCTCTCTCTCTCCCTCATTCTTCCCCCTCTCTCTCTCTCCCTCATTCTTCCCCTTCTCTCTCTCTCCCTCTCTCTCTCTCCCTCATTCTTCCCCCCCTCTCTCTCCCTCATTCTTCCCCCTTCTCTCTCTCTCCCTCATTCTTCCCCCTTCTCTCTCTCTCCCTCATTCTTCCCCTTCTCTCTCTCTCCCTCATTCTTCCCCTTCTCTCTCTCCCTCATTCTTCCCCCTTCTCTCTCTCTCCCTCATTCTTCCCCTTCTCTCTCTCTCCCTCATTCTTCCCCCTTCTTTCTCTCCCTCATTCTTCCCCCTTCTTTCTCTCCCTCATTCTTCCCCTTCTCTCTCTCCCTCATTCTTCCCCCTTCTCTCTCTCTCCCTCATTCTTCCCCTTCTCTCTCTCTCCCTCATTCTTCCCCCTTCTCTCTCTCTCCCTCATTCTTCCCCCCATCTCTCTCCCTCATTCTTCCCCCTCTCACTCTCTCTCCCTCATTCTTACCCTTCTCTCTCTCTCCCTCATTCTTCCCCTTCTCTCTCTCTCCCTCATTCTTCCCCCTTCTCTCTCTCTCCCTCTTTCTTCCCCTTCTCTCTCTCTCCCTCATTCTTCCCCCTCTCTCTCTCTCTCTCCCTCATTCTTCCCCATCTCTCTCTCTCCCTCATTCTTCCCCTTCTTTCTCTCTCCCTCATTCTTCCCCCTTCTCTCTCTCTCCCTCATTCTTCCCCCTCTCTCTCTCTCCCTCATTCTTCCCCTTCTCTCTCTCTCCCTCATTCTTCCCCCTCTCTCTCCCTCATTCTTCCCCCTCTCTCTCCCTCATTCTTCCCCTTCTCTCTCTCTCCCTCTCTCTCTCTCCCTCATTCTTCCCCTTCTCTCTCTCTCCCTCATTCTTCCCCCCTCTTTCTCCCTCATTCTTACCCTTCTCTCTCTCTCCTTCATTCTTCCCCTTCTCTCTTTCTCCCTCATTCTTCCCCTTCTCTCTCTCTCCTTCATTCTTCCCCTTCTCTCTCTCTCCCTCATTCTTCCCCCTTCTCTCTCTCTCCCTCATTCTTCCCCCCTCTCTCTCCCTCATTCTTACCCTTCTCTCTCTCTCCTTCATTCTTCCCCTTCTCTCTCTCTCCCTCATTCTCCCCCCCTCTCTCTCCCTCATTCTTCCCCCTTCTCTCTCTCTCCCTTATTCTTCCCCCCCTCTCTCTCCCTCATTCTTCCCCCTTCTCTCTCTCTCCCTCATTCTTCCCCCTTCTCTCTCTCTCCCTCATTCTTCCCCTTCTCTCTCTCTCCCTCATTCTTCCCCTTCTCTCTCTCCCTCATTCTTCCCCTTCTCTCTCTCTCCCTCATTCTTCCCCTTCTCTCTCTCTCCCTCATTCTTCCCCCTTCTTTCTCTCCCTCATTCTTCCCCCTTCTTTCTCTCCCTCATTCTTCCCCTTCTCTCTCTCCCTCATTCTTCCCCCTTCTCTCTCTCTCCCTCATTCTTCCCCTTCTCTCTCTCTCCCTCATTCTTCCCCCTTCTCTCTCTCTCCCTCATTCTTCCCCCCATCTCTCTCCCTCATTCTTCCCCCTCTCACTCTCTCTCCCTCATTCTTCCCCTTCTCTCTCTCTCCCTCATTCTTCCCCTTCTCTCTCTCTCCCTCATTCTTCCCCTTCTCTCTCTCTCCCTCATTCTTCCCCCTTCTCTCTCTCTCCCTCATTCTTCCCCCCATCTCTCTCCCTCATTCTTCCCCCTCTCACTCTCTCTCCCTCATTCTTCCCCTTCTCTCTCTCTCCCTCATTCTTCCCCTTCTCTCTCTCTCCCTCATTCTTCCCCCTCTCACTCTCTCTTCTTCCGTCTGACCTCGGGCATCGTACTGGCCCAAACCCTAATTTACCTCCAAATCGACCACATGCATCTCCCTCTACCTCGCCCCAAATCGCTTCTGCCTCCCAGGCCTTCCGCCTCCTTGATTTCTAATAGTCGTTCTTCAGGTTCATCGCCTTTGTTCCCATTTGACCTCCACCTAAATACTTTCTTCTGCACCGCTCCGTGTCTAAAGCTTTTAAGCCAAAAGGTGCACGTGCTGAATACAATGAGAAGTGGATCAATGAAGGAGTTAATGCAAGACCAGGTGGAAACTATCCCAGCGACTGCAGACGATCCTCATGATCACAAGGTCATGAAACGTCTTCTGGAACAATGGGGAAAAAAACATCCAGAAAATGGGTTTAAACATTTGATCCAGTCCAAACCCTGAAGTGCAACGTTTGCCTGTGACGAGGTGTTCATATGTTTATTACTGCATGTCATGAGGATTTGTAGCAACCGAGAAGATGAAGAGAAATAGAATAAAGAATGAACTGAAAATGTCATTAACTGAAAATGAAAATGTAAAATATAAAGAAACAATATGTGCCTTAGTTCTTGTTGTCTTCTTTTTATTCATTTTTTCGTCTCTTGTTCCCTCTGTAGTTGTGTTCTGTTTTTTGTGTTTATTGTTCTATGATATAAAATCAAAAAAATAAATAAATACACACATATATAAAGATGCAAATCTTATTCACATTTTATCTTATTCTCTCATTTGTTCAATTATTCTATTTGTTTAATGAAGTATATACACTACACAATCAACTGAGGAATTGAGATGAATTTCGAGATACAGTAAATATTATTATCTCCATGAGTTTAAAAAAAAAATACTAAATGATTTGTGACATACAGTTTTGCTATTTTGTTGCTTGTTTAGAGAAACGAAACGTGTTTATGCAAAATATGTGACTTATTCAATATTTTGATGAAAATGTGTGTATTTCATATAAAGTTTGTGCAGGTTGCAGTTGTTAAGATATATTTGGCTCATTAAAAATAAGGATATATCGCAGATTATTATGTGCCTGTATCGATTATCGCAAGCATTACAAAATCTTTATATATTTCTATCATAATCTATGAGTTGTGTGCCAAATCGTTAGCGACTCTGATTCCCAGACCTAATACACACTTTGGGTACATTTTGGTACTGTCACTGTTCAATATTAACTGCAGTGTTCTTCTTAAACATAAAATACGTTTACATTATGTGCATCTATATTTCCTTAAGTGGATGCAATGGATCGTATGGATTCTACAGCAAACACTAAATCCAACACTATTGATGTTTTAGTAATAAAGGTAATTCCTGAAGTACTGATTTATGAAGGCATGCGTCCAATTTTAATAACTGTTTGCCTAAAATCCATGAAAGTAAATTACATTGCGTTACTGCACTCAAGTCAACAAATAACAACACAGGAAACGATAAGCAACGGCAGTAAAAACAGCACACTTTCACGTTTACATGGCTCTGGAGAAATTTCACACTCTAAATGACGTCTTACACCGTTTTACAAGAGCTTTACGCCAATAAATCCGACGAATATAATTACATTCATCTCCAGTGAGTGATTTGAGTCTTACGTCCGTTTAAGGAAGCGTAGCCCGCGTTGCTGAGCGCCTCCTTGCTGCCGCATCGAGAACTGCGCCTGCTGCTCCACTGGTCATTGTCGTGGGCGGAGCGGGCCTTCATCTCCTCCTTCAGGATCATACGCCCAATCGTCTGAGCAAAAAAATGATAATATGGATGTAGAGCATTCAGTGCGGTTGAATATAAATGTACAGAAAGGATCGTCTTACTCTGTTGACGTTGTGATTCCAGCCGTCGTCATCTCCTCCAGCTGAAAATCTTCTTAATCTGGAAACTGGAAAAGAACAGAAACGAGACGGAAAAAGTGCAGTTTAAGCGCGACTGAAAACCAAAAGCTTAAACAGTAAAGAATGACAAAACTCCTGTGCATTGTGGGTAAGGCCACAGTTATTTTATGACTTGGTTTACGGATCCGCCGCACTTAGATTATTGATTTCTACAATATAAATAAAACAAATTATTATCAATTTTTTTTATAAAGTACCGCCGACAACGCAAAATAGCATTAAATGAAATATAAAAAGCGGTATTAAGTCAAAAGATAAGATCGCGTGAAGCAATTTTTCGCCAAAAGTCTGCGTGAGTCTGGGACGAAGCGGCTCCGCAAATACACATTTTAAACCCATTTACCACATTTTCTCCAGCGCGTTTTGCCGTGACTGCACATTTAGAAGCGTCTGTTCAACCGATGCAAAACACACTAAATCTACTGTTACACTCACCTGCCCGCCGCGTCTCCCCCCCTCCTCCCGTGGTGCGTTTTGGAAGGAAGAAAAAATCTTTTGAAATTGAAATTATATTTATATTTCGCCCGCCTGTTCAATATATTTCATTTAAAAATCCGTAAACCAGGTAATGAAATAACTGCGGCCTAATGTATAGGAATAATAAACACACGTTGATTCCCTGACAGCTGAGGACAAAATGAACTAAGATAATGCACAATTTACACTCTTCAACTTGTATATTGTTCTGAATCTAAGGCCATTATCTTTACAAAAGCAATGGGCGAAGTCATTTCAAATTCATATAATGCAGACGTCGTTCACATAAGCTTTGGGGCAATAGTTACATTTTATAACGTACTGTAAGAGTTGTTAGAGTATGATGTGTTGACAGAAATTACAACATGCACAAATAAACAACTATTTTATCCACACCTAAACCGATGCAAAGCGTAATTAAACCATCTATAACAGCAAGTTTGAACTATCGCTGCAATGTAAGGTGTGATAATGTATTCTGTGGGGCGCAGTCTAATTAACATACTGAGGCAATCATTAAGATACTGATGGTTGTTGAGAAAGTGTTGGATGTTGTGTGCGTTTATTAAAAATGGGCCTCTTTACCTTTGGGTGAGCCGGTGTAGGGGAAGTAGTTGGACTCGGGATGATAGATGTTGTTGCCGTTGGAAGCGGAGAGGCGACCGGAGTTCAGGAGGTTTTCGTTTGTCTTGCAGCCTGTCACATACAAACACCGGGCTGCAGGAAACAAAGGGAACAAGGCCGGTTTATAAACCTCACAAGCCCCACAACATTCTTTTTGCAAAACCAGAGAGAGATCAGACATAAATTAAAAAAAAGTAGAAATCCAACAAATCATAAAAAGAGAAGGAAGAAAAAATGATGGCAGAGGAAACCCAAAGAGAAAGTCCCATTTTGTCCAAACTCTGTCAAATTTCTCCATTTTCATGTCAAGTTCGAATGTAATTTTTTACACTGAACTTTTGACGTTGTTGACGAACGAACCTCGTATGAAATATCTGGAGCAAAGAAGATGTGCTCGCCTTTGTACTGGAGGTCTCCTTTAACCCTGGAGGTTTCCTTTAACCCTGGAGGTCTCCTTTAACCCTGGAGGTCTCCTTTAACCCTGGAGGTCTGCTTTAACCCTGGAGGTCTCCTTTAACCCTGGAGGTCTGCTTTAACCCTGGAGGTCTCCTTTAACCCTGGAGGTCTCCTTTAACCCTGGAGGTCTGCTTTAACCCTGGAGGTCTCCTTTAACCCTGTAGGTCTCCTTTAACCCTGGAGGTTTCCTTTAACCCTGGAGGTCTGCTTTAACCCTGGAGGTCTCCTTTAACCCTGTAGGTCTGCTTTAACCCTGTAGGTCTGCTTTAACCCTGTAGGTCTCCTTTAACCCTGGAGGTCTGCTTTAACCCTGGAGGTCTCCTTTAACCCTGGAGGTTTCCTTTAACCCTGGAGGTCTGCTTTAACCCTGGAGGTCTCCTTTAACCCTGTAGGTCTCCTTTAACCCTGGAGGTCTGCTTTAACCCTGTAGGTCTCCTTTAACCCTGGAGGTCTGCTTTAACCCTGAAGGTCTGCTTTAACCCTGGAGGTTTCCTTTAACCCTGGAGGTCTGCTTTAACCCTGGAGGTCTCCTTTAACCCTGGAGGTCTGCTTTAACCCTGGAGGTCTCCTTTAACCCTGGAGGTCTGCTTTAACCCTGGAGGTCTGCTTTAACCCTGGAGGTCTGCTTTAACCCTGGAGGTCTGCTTTAACCCTGGAGGTCTGCTTTAACCCTGGAGGTCTCCTTTAACCCTGGAGGTCTGCTTTAACCCTGGAGGTCTGCTTTAACCCTGGAGGTCTGCTTTAACCCTGGAGGTCTGCTTTAATCCTGGAGGTCTCCTTTAACCCCGAAGGTCTGCTTTAACCCTGGAGGTCTCCTTTAACCCCGAAGGTCTGCTTTAACCCTGGAGGTCTGCTTTAACCCTGGAGGTCTGCTTTAACCCTGGAGGTCTGCTTTAACCCCGGAGGTCTCCTTTAACCCTGGAGGTCTGCTTTAACCCTGGAGGTCTGCTTTAACCCTGGAGGTCTGCTTTAACCCTGGAGGTCTCCTTTAACCCTGGAGGTCTCCTTTAACCCTGGAGGTCTGCTTTAACCCTGGAGGTCTCCTTTAACCCTGGAGGTCTCCTTTAACCCTGGAGGTCTGCTTTAACCCTGGAGGTCTCCTTTAACCCTGGAGGTCTCCTTTAACCCTGGAGGTCTGCTTTAACCCTGGAGGTCTGCTTTAACCCTGGAGGTCTGCTTTAACCCTGGAGGTCTCCTTTAACCCTGGAGGTCTCCTTTAACCCTGGAGGTCTGCTTTAACCCTGGAGGTCTGCTTTAACCCTGGAGGTCTCCTTTAACCCTGGAGGTCTGCTTTAACCCTGGAGGTCTGCTTTAACCCTGGAGGTCTCCTTTAACCCTGGAGGTCTGCTTTAACCCTGGAGGTCTGCTTTAACCCTGGAGGTCTGCTTTAACCCTGGAGGTCTCCTTTAACCCTTGCGTCAGGACACATTCCTATCAGGCCTCGTAGTTTATCCAGACAAAGTGCTCTTTCGATTGTGATGTGAGGGACTTCAACTCCTGAGCCATCAAGGAGCTCAAGAATAATCTCCAAAAAGCTTTCTTTATCCTTTCCTTCTTCTCCTTCTTCGACGTCCACAAGCCTCATGTCGATGTGATCTGGACCCCAAACCCAGGATCTTGAGCAATAACTGACGATTTGTTCTATTCTCTCCCCCTTCTGATACAAAGAAGTGGAAACCGGAAGTCCCCCACAATGTTCTTATGTGTCTTTATGCATTTTATAGTTTACTTTAACAAGCAGAAATTACACGCACAAAAGTATAAATTCACATTGTAAAAGTAAACAAGTCGCATTTACATATTTTAACCATTGCACACTCAAAGCACTTTACATTATTGATCCATTCAAACGCACATTTATACAAAGTAATTGCAGATGGTGAAGGCGAGATGGGATATGTGTCTTGCACAAAGACACAACAACAGTAAAACAGTGGCGGAAGCAGGGATTGAACCACCAGCCTTCTGCTTCTGAGCTACAGCCACTTGTTTTTGGTGATTAGTTTAGCCCAATAAAGACATAATAATAAAGAGTAATTTAGTTGAGAGTCTCTGAACAAACGTAACATTTACAATTGAAAAGGTGTAAAAAGCTGAGTGCATTTACTGTTCTAACTCCTTGTGACGGTCAAACATGTTCATTGACAAGACAGGATGGACTTATTTGTTACTTACAGACAAGGTTTAGTGCACAGCAGCAGAAGACAGCAAAGGAAAGAGGAGAGGAAACATGTCAAATACAAGAAAACAAAAGTGCCACAATCAGGTCAAAGTGTTGTGAAGACGTGAGTGGCTTTGAGCTTTGACGTCAAGAGAAAAGTCAGACTCAGACAGGAGACTCCGCTCTGAAGGAGGGAGGTAATATGGGAGGAAACACAGCAACAGGAAGCCAAATATAACCTGTATCGTCACGAAGGCTGTGCATGAGCAAAATAAAGACTTTCTATGGGGTTTAAAGTGACGTTTTTCTACCTCGTGTAAAATTAGGCCATGTCAGAAGAGCTTGCTTCACCTGTCATTGACATTTTATGACATAAAAGGCTACAAACATAAACTAACAGGCAAACACTAAGGCTATGTAGTTTAAAAAGCACTCTGTAACCTTTATGTTGAAGGGTCCACCACCTGCTTGGCCTGGAATAGTGGCTTTAACCTCGTCCCTCTCTATGAAGACAATCATGTTTTTGATGGTAAATTAAGCCATAAAAACACTTAAAAATAAATAGAATACAAGATATACAATTGTAATGCCATGGGGAACATTCGTTTTTTTCTGAGTCTCTTAATGGGAAACACTTATAGTATAGTTCACCCTTAAAACCTAGGACCTTTAACAAATAAATCATCTCTTTTTCACGCGGACAGTTGGATCAATACAGAAAGTGCCACAGTAAAAGCAGCACACAAACAGTCTCTGACAAAGTTCTGATCTAACCCATTACGTCCGCAAATGTCCTCTGTTACCCCCTGATTATGCCACTTGGCTCTGTATGAAAAGTGCCCAAAGTGTGATTTATGCAGCGGGATTCAGATTGAGCTCGATCCGAGGAGATGGAGAGAGAGAGCGAGGGGCTTGTCAGCAGTTTGAGCTCAGGGTAAATCAGTGGGGGGCTGTATAACTCCGCCTCATCTGACGGACGGGACAGATATACGAGCCGCTCCGTTTAACTTTAGCTTTACACTTATTAAGAGCGGGACGGTGTCATTGTTTAAAATCAATGGCATTATCTGATGTGTCCTGAGCTCGGTAAACAGGCCGCTATTGTCGAGGATTGAAAACTGCACTGAGCATGAACATAATCTTCATTAAGCTGCAGTGTCTTTCGTCAATGTCAGGACTTCTGGTCAAATTCGTCGTGATTTTGTGTTCAAACTAGTAATGCACAAAGTGATGCATGAAGAGGCGGTGCATCAAAAACACGGTATGCAAGATTTCATTATCAAATGTATTTTATGTATTTTTTATGTTTATTCTAAAAGGCTGCAATAAAGAGCAGTCTAAAAATGAAAACCAACGTGCAGTGTGATCGTTCAAATAATGGTATAAAGCGCTGAACTTCAACAACCACATTTAGGCTGAGTTCTGGGTTTAGTCACGTTCAAATTGTGACTAAATTGTGCCTAACCCCAGAGCTAAACCAGGACTAGAACGCGACAAAAAACAGTCGACATTGCAACCAAACTGGGCTCAAACCAGGACCAAACCAGTGCAAGTGTGAGCGTCATTTTAGAACATTGCGGATGGATGATGAGGATGAACACAACACATATCAAGATGGTAAAAGCATATTAAGCCCTGAAGAGATCACAAGTTTGGTGACAGAGAGAAGACTTTTAAAAACGTGGAGGATCAGCAGGTGTCGCAGACAGTTTGAGTTTGATAAAGCTCTTTGAGAAAACTAAACATATCACAACTCCAGCTACGTTTTCCACCATGAAACGACATCAGAACGCGATTAAACATTAAGATCCTGATGTCATGCTGCCTTTTCAACATTTCATTTGCTCGACTGTGTTCAAGAGGAGAGGGACGTTTTGGGACGAGGCGGGGAGGACGAGGCGCTGCTTGACTTCCCGCTCAGGACAAGGTTTTGGAGCTGCATCGAGATGAGCCAAGACCTTCTGCGTAACTGCCCATTAACAAGGCAAACATAAAACTGCACCACAGCAGCAGCAGCAGCAGCAGCACTTTCATGCACGAATGAGAGCCAATCACACAGATTTCCAGTGACTGTGACTGTATTACTGTAGTTTAAGTACTGCCGTGCCAGCCACAAATACACTCTTTTACAATACTTTTGAACACTTTCCTGTCTTCATGATTTCTGATGAGAGTAATTACCAAAAAATGAAAAATAATAACAGAGGAATGAGATACACCACAGATTTCTGCAGAACCAACAAGCAAATCACTAAATTCTGTTTATTTGAAGCTAAAGAGGATCTAGATACTGTTCTGAATGTAACACAAATATTGGCGATTTGTTTGGTCCCAGACATTTACTAGATGATTGATGTTCTGAGCGCCCTCTCTAGGTATTGTTCTTTGTTTGTACTTTTTCAAAAATAAAAAAAATGATTCAATGGAACGATAGATACACAAATACCGTAATACCGTTCTATAGTTTTCTTTTTATACAAAACACACTCAATATTCAAATTTTGCATATCTTCAAGGTAACTTTATTATCATTTTGTATATATAGTCTACTTCACACATCTGCTTTGACTGACCTTGTCGCTTATAGATGGGCGGTTTCCTGTAGATGTTGTCCTCAGAAGCTGAAAGAAAAAGTCATTGTGAAACAGAAAGAATAACGTCTTGTCATTTGTTCCCTCCTCACAAATTAGCTGCATAGATTACTGCCATAAAGCTGACAGTGAGGGTAATAAAATACTACGCCAGGAACAGTTTATGCATCTTAAAGAGCAGCGCAGGAGCCTAATATACAGTAAACATGAGTGCAAAGATAGAGCAGGAGACGGGAGGAAAGAATGAAAAAGGGCTGCACAATATCAGACAAATGTGAAGTATTTGAGTGCTACGTTAAGTATTACAATAACGCAATTAATGTAACTCTTAAACTCAGTCTACAGTTATAATATAATGACTTGATTTGCTTTTCAAACTGTGTCAAAATAAAATCTTAGACTAATGTTAAACCAATGTGAACACAAGGCAGAACAAAAAATCTGTACCTTTTCAAAATAAAAAAAACATATTGTTGTCAAATTAAGATTCATGTTCATTCTTTTCTGGTGATATGGATATTGTATTAACAACATTTAGAATATTATTAATTGTTAAACAGTGTGCAGCCCTAATGGATATATAAAGGAAATGAAAATGAAAAAACATCAAGACAGAGAGAGCAAAACTGGGCAGGAGAGTGACTATTCATTTCCCTTCATAAAATGGCAGATAATTCAGCAATTTATTCCAGAAAATGGTACACTGGTTTCAAAAAATTGTAATGTCCTGGTAGTATAAAAAGCTGAGTGAAAAAGCAAACAATGCTAAGATGCTAAACTTATAGTGTGACTAAACTCCTAAACTCGGCCTACAATGACAGTCCAAACGAGCTGTTAAACTGGACCGAGCCTGGAGGACTAAAGGGGGCAGTGAAGGGGGCAGTGAAGGGGGCAGTGAAGGGGGCAGTGAAGGGGGCAGTGAAGGGAGCAGTGAAGGGGGCAGTGAAGGGAGCAGTGAAGGGGGCAGTGAAGGGGGCAGTGAAGGGGGCAGTGAAGGGGGGAGTGAAGGGGGCAGTGAAGGGAGCAGTGAAGGGGGCAGTGAAGGGAGCAGTGAAGGGAGCAGTGAAGGGGGCAGTGAAGGGAGCAGTGAAGGGAGCAGTGAAGGGGGCAGTGAAGGGGGCAGTGAAGGGAGCAGTGAAGGGGGGAGTGAAGGGGGCAGTGAAGGGGGCAGTGAAGGGAGCAGTGAAGGGAGCAGTGAAGGGAGCAGTGAAGAGAGCAGTGAAGGGGGCAGTGATGGGGGCAGTGAAGGGGGCAGTGAAGGGGGTAGTGAAGGGGGCAGTGAAGGGGGCAGTGAAGGGGGTAGTGAAGGGGGCAGTGAAGGGGGCAGTGAAGGGAGCAGTGAAGGGGGCAGTGAAGGGAGCAGTGAAGGGAGCAGTGAAGGGGGCAGTGAAGGGAGCAGTGAAGGGGGCAGTGAAGGGAGCAGTGAAGGGGGGAGTGAGGGGGGGCAGTGAAGGGAGCAGTGAAGGGGGCAGTGAAGGGAGCAGTGAAGGGAGCAGTGAAGGGGGGAGTGAAGGGGGCAGTGAAGGGAGCAGTGAAGGGGGGAGTGAAGGGGGCAGTGAAGGGGGCAGTGAAGGGAGCAGTGAAGGGGGCAGTGAAGGGGGCAGTGAAGGGAGCAGTGAAGGGAGCAGTGAAGGGAGCAGTGAAGGGGGCAGTGATGGGGGCAGTGAAGGGGGCAGTGAAGGGAGCAGTGAAGGGGGCAGTGAAGGGGGCAGTGAATGGGGCAGTGAAGGGAGCAGTGAAGGGGGCAGTGAAGGGAGCAGTGAAGGGGGCAGTGATGGGGGCAGTGAAGGGAGCAGTGAAGGGGGCAGTGAAGGGGGTAGTGAAGGGGGCAGTGAAGGGGGAGTGAAGGGAGCAGTGAAGGGGGCAGTGAAGGGGGCAGTGAAGGGAGCAGTGAAGGGAGCAGTGAAGGGAGCAGTGAAGGGGGCAGTGATGGGGGCAGTGAAGGGAGCAGTGAAGGGGGCAGTGAAGGGGGCAGTGAAGGGAGCAGTGAAGGGGGCAGTGAAGGGAGCAGTGAAGGGGGGAGTGAAGGGGGCAGTGAAGGGGGCAGTGAAGGGAGCAGTGAAGGGGGCAGTGAAGGGAGCAGTGAAGGGAGCAGTGAAGGGGGCAGTGAAGGGAGCAGTGAAGGGGGGAGTGAAGGGGGCAGTGAAGGGGGCAGTGAAGGGGGCAGTGAAGGGAGCAGTGAAGGGAGCAGTGAAGGGGGCAGTGAAGGGGGCAGTGAAGGGGGCAGTGAAGGGAGCAGTGAAGGGGGCAGTGAAGGGAGCAGTGAAGGGGGCAGTGAAGGGGGCAGTGAATGGGGCAGTGAAGGGAGCAGTGAAGGGGGCAGTGAAGGGAGCAGTGAAGGGGGCAGTGATGGGGGCAGTGAAGGGAGCAGTGAAGGGGGCAGTGAAGGGGGTAGTGAAGGGGGCAGTGAAGGGGGGAGTGAAGGGAGCAGTGAAGGGGGCAGTGAAGGGGGCAGTGAAGGGAGCAGTGAAGGGAGCAGTGAAGGGAGCAGTGAAGGGGGCAGTGATGGGGGCAGTGAAGGGGGCAGTGAAGGGGGTAGTGAAGGGGGCAGTGAAGGGAGCAGTGAAGGGGGCAGTGAAGGGAGCAGTGAATGGAGCAGTGAATGGAGCAGTGAAGGGGGCAGTGAAGGGGGCAGTGAAGGGAGCAGTGAAGGGGGCAGTGAAGGGAGCAGTGAAGGGGGGAGTGAAGGGGGCAGTGAAGGGGGCAGTGAAGGGAGCAGTGAAGGGGGCAGTGAAGGGAGCAGTGAAGGGAGCAGTGAAGGGGGCAGTGAAGGGAGCAGTGAAGGGGGGAGTGAAGGGGGCAGTGAAGGGGGCAGTGAAGGGAGCAGTGAAGGGAGCAGTGAATGGGGCAGTGAAGGGAGCAGTGAAGGGGGCAGTGAAGGGAGCAGTGAAGGGGGCAGTGATGGGGGCAGTGAAGGGAGCAGTGAAGGGGGCAGTGAAGGGGGCAGTGAAGGGGGGAGTGAAGGGAGCAGTGAAGGGGGCAGTGAAGGGAGCAGTGAAGGGGGCAGTGATGGGGGCAGTGAAGGGAGCAGTGAAGGGGGCAGTGAAGGGGGTAGTGAAGGGGGCAGTGAAGGGGGGAGTGAAGGGAGCAGTGAAGGGGGCAGTAAAGGGGGCAGTGAAGGGAGCAGTGAAGGGGGCAGTGAAGGGAGCAGTGAAGGGAGCAGTGAAGGGGGCAGTGAAGGGGGCAGTGAAGGGGGGAGTGAAGGGAGCAGTGAAGGGGGGAGTGAAGGGGGCAGTGAAGGGGGCAGTGAAGGGAGCAGTGAAGGGGGCAGTGAAGGGAGCAGTGAAGGGAGCAGTGAAGGGGGCAGTGAAGGGGGCAGTGAAGGGGGCAGTGAAGGGAGCAGTGAAGGGGGCAGTGAAGGGAGCAGTGAAGGGAGCAGTGAAGGGGGCAGTGAAGGGGGGAGTGATGGGGGTAGTGAAGGGGGCAGTGATGGGGGCAGTGAAGGGAGCAGTGAAGGGGGCAGTGAAGGGAGCAGTGAAGGGAGCAGTGAAGGGGGCAGTGAAGGGAGCAGTGAAGGGGGCAGTGAAGGCGGCAGTGAAGGGGGGAGTGAAGGGGGTAGAGAAGGGGGCAGTGAAGGGGGGAGTGAAGGGAGCAGTGAAGGGAGCAGTGAAGAGGGCAGTGAAGGGGGCAGTGAAGGGGGTAGTGGAGGGGGCAGTGAAGGGGGCAGTGAAGGGGGCAGTGAAGGGGGCAGTGAAGGGGGCAGTGAAGGGAGCAGTGAAGGGGGTAGTGAAGGGGGCAGTGAAGGGGGTAGTGAAGGGGGCAGTGAAGGGGGGAGTGAAGGCAGCAGTGAAGGGGGCAGTGAAGGGAGCAGTGAAGGGGGCAGTGAAGGGGGCAGTGAAGGGGGCAGTGAAGGGGGTAGTGAAGGGGGCAGTGAAGGGGGCAGTGAAGGGGGCAGTGAAGGGAGCAGTGAAGGGAGCAGTGAAGGGGGCAGTGAAGGGGGCAGTGAAGGGAGCAGTGAAGGGGGCAGTGAAGGGAGCAGTGAAGGGGGCAGTGAAGGGAGCAGTGAAGGGAGCAGTGAAGGGGGCAGTGAAGGGGGCAGTGAAGGGAGCAGTGAAGGGAGCAGTGAAGGGGGTAGTGAAGGGGGGAGTGATGGGGGCAGTGAAGGGAGCAGTGAAGGGAGCAGTGAAGGGGGTAGTGAAGGGGGCAGTGAAGGGAGCAGTGAAGGGGGTAGTGAAGGGGGGAGTGATGGGGGCAGTGAAGGGAGCAGTGAAGGGGGTAGTGAAGGGGGGAGTGATGGGGGCAGTGAAGGGAGCAGTGAAGGGAGCAGTGAAGGGGGTAGTGAAGGGGGGAGTGATGGGGGCAGTGAAGGGAGCAGTGAAGGGAGCAGTGAAGGGGGCAGTGAAGGGAGCAGTGAAGGGAGCAGTGAAGGGGGCAGTGAAGGGGGCAGTGAAGGGAGCAGTGAAGGGAGCAGTGAAGGGGGTAGTGAAGGGGGGAGTGATGGGGGCAGTGAAGGGAGCAGTGAAGGGAGCAGTGAAGGGGGTAGTGAAGGGGGGAGTGATGGGGGCAGTGAAGGGAGCAGTGAAGGGGGGAGTAAAGGGGGGAGTGAAGGGGGAGGAGAGCTGTTTGACCCGCTTATCAGAGGAGTGTGACGTCACAGGCCGCTTAAAAGGCAGTGGCAGAATTCTACCATTAATTGCAGCTCAACCTTGTTATTTTGAACCACAAAGCTGCAAATGAACCCAGTTTGCGCTAAAATGGAAACTTGACCAATATTAGAAGGCAATGCTATTAAAACAACGCAAAGTTTAGTTAAAGAGTACATTCTGTGTCAAGTACCACTTTAATATTGAATGGGTCTTGGGTTGTTTGTATTTAGCGCTGGGATGCAGAGGATGAGGTGAGATGGGAGAGTCGATTCACCATGGCAACGCTGAATGCCGAAACTCTCCTACGCAACAGTTTCAGAAGCTGCGTTGCTAATCACTTATTTGTTTTGTGCAACTCATACACTCTTTAATAATCGTATATCTACAGTTCTTGACTGCTTAACTAGTTTGTTCTTGAGACACCAATGTGTTCTTTTTATTTTTTTATTTGACAAAATGAACATTATTTTAACTGAGATGGAAAAATGATGAGTTGTGCGAGCAGGAGGAGCTGGTAAAGAGTTTGTGCCGAGTTTAAATGAAAACAGGACGTTGTTGGAAGAGAAACTGACTGATGTAACTAAGTAATCAGGTGTCTTTTAGTTTAGAATAAATACTGGGAAATACTCAAATAAATAAACATGTACAATAGGCTCCTCCCCTCTGAAAATTAATGCTAAATCTCATTGGAAGTTTCCTGGTTAATTACAGGCAAAAAAAAAAGAACTAATTGATAAGTTACTTATTAGGTAAATATGCAGAATACATGTATATGCATGATCTCAATAATTAAGCTCATTAGACAAATAAAGTAAAATAAGGAGTTACTATCAGCATCAATGAAATCTGCACTGACCTTTTAAAAATATGCGTATAAACATAATATATATATCATGAGTTAGCTTTAAAATCTTAGAAGAGACTCATTCTGTCAGATTCATTAATGCCAATGATTAGTATTAGATCTATGAAGGGTCAAACTCCCAATTCATAAAACTAATGATTGTTGAACTGGTGAACTTGGTAATAACATAAATGTAATGAAATTAAAAAAGACAACTTGATAAATTTGGATGACACATACACAAAAAATCACTTAGAAATGTATGTTATATTATTTATGCCACATTTATTTTTCCACTAAATAAACTACTACAACAAAGTAATAAAAACATAACTGTTTTACATGAACAGTTTTGATTACATCTTGATTTTTGTGACATTTACTTTAACCAAGTTCAGTATTTCCTCTAAACAGTTTAATTATATCCACTTTTACCATATGGATTTGGTTTAAACTAAAACTGGACTAGACCAATACTAAACCACTGAACCAGAGTTGAACCCTTCATACAGATGGAGTTAGTCTGTGTTAGTACTGTGTATATCAGTAGTAGTATCAGTACTTCACACCTCATATTCGTACCTGGCACATGGAAATGCCGGGGGGTGGGGTGGATGCAGGTGGTGCTGACTCTGGGCACTGGCTCAGTGTTAGAGGGAGAGCTCCTGCCACTTCCTGCTCAGTGGCCAATCACAGCGAGAGAAACCACAGCATGAGCACACTGACAGTAACAGAGGGGGCGGGGCATTTTCACCAAGCTCAAGTTCAACTATTAACAAGACAAAAATGAATACCTTGATGTTTTGTGGATTCTTCCAATCAGAGAAATCTGGTCATGTTTTGCAACATTGTGACTATTTTATCATCATAGTACTTACAGTACTTACAGTACTTAAGATAAGAGAAGACAAGCCTTTATCTATCCCACAATGGGGAAATTCCAGTACTTACATTACTTACAGTACTTACATGCTAATGTTAGCGAGCAGCCGTAATGAACACAATGGCAGAAATGTCTGATACCTCAGATGTCAGAATCAGAGTCACATTATGTGTGTTCGAGGCAACCGCAGTTGTGATTGTGGGCGTTACAAAAAGAAATTTAATTGGAAAAATAAATCCGTTTAAATAATATGTGTCTTTTTAAGTTCATGTATAAAACGTTTAGCCTTGATTGTTTGAACAATTTAAATAGCCTTCGACCATTTTGAATCAAAACCAAAGTGTTCTGTTGACGACAGAAGAGCTGTAACAGTGAAAGTAGAACGCAGCTGGCTCACACCTGATACTACAACAGGTACTGCATATACAACAGGTACTGCATACATAGTAGTGTCTTTCTTCATTGGTTCATTTTAATCATGGGTTTTCAGAATGATGGAGCGATTCAAAACAACTAACTACTTCTTTTGAATAGGAAAAAGTCAGAAAACTGCACATATGAGTGTATTTATTGACTATTGAAAGTATTTTAACTGTCAAGTTTGTTTATTTCTTTGTATTTGTTGGATATGTGTTTACAACGTGAACCTGTTATACACATCACACGTGTTTGTTGTTGAACTAAAGCACTTTGAGTTGTCAGCGTACTTTATGAAAGGTGCTCAACAAATAAACTCGACTTAACATGACGGCTCATTTTTGTCATTTCTCTTTATTCGTGGATCATCATAGACGGAGCGGAGCAATTGAAGATCAAGTCGATTGTTTTTGTCACATTGCAGACTTTGTGCCACTACTACTTTGCTTTTCAACTGATGTAAATAGATAGCGCTGCTCGTCCCCTGTGGATGTTGCTCTGTTCGACGTGCTCGTAATAACGGTACTTTGAGCATCGGTTGTATCTTATTATCTCCAAACGCTGACAAACTCCACTCCCCACACTGTCCCTCCTCTTTACTGTCAGTGCCAGAACAACAGGATGAATCACAAACCACAGAGCAAAGCACGAGAGACAGACACTAATGAAAGCCGTGCATGCAAAACGCCACAGAAACCTGCTCATTTAAACGTCCCCATCCTTCCACTTTGGGCACAACTCATCCTCAATCTGAACGGTCTCAATTAGCAAAAGCGGCATTTTCTTTAGGAGGCGCCGTGTCCTCTGCAGAGAACGAATATTCCAGAGTATTCTTAGTGGTCAGCCGCGTGTTTATACCTCGACAAACATGTTCTGAAACGCATCATGTTTGTATGAGTTTGGCTGTTTATGCTCAGGTTTGAAAGTACTGTTAGATAAAAGTACAGATACTCAAGTAAAAGTATTGACGTACTGTTTGAAAATGTACTTTTAACTGATTTTGAGGAGAATTAAACCGTCTAAAGTAGTGATCTGGATAAAACGTAACAGAAACAATAAAATACATTTTTCTAGCCGTTTTTGTTCATATATATTTTTGTTTGCGCTTATAACCCTTTAGCCATTGTAAGGGACTAAGAAAGTACAGATAGCTGCTCTCAAATAGTGGGGTAAAATTAGAAGATACCGCAAAAGTAACGCAGTACTTCTACTTTTGTACTGACTTTCCATCACGGCTGAAATCTAAATCTCAAAAATAACGAATGAATGGCAAATGTTATCGCGAAAAGCACCAATCTGTCGGAGAGATGGATCAGCAGATCTTTCAGCCCTCAGCGTTGAGTGTTTTGTCGGCGTTATTTAAGGCGGCGCGGGCGGATTTACCGGGGAGAAAGCAGTGCAGTGGGGAGCCGCCGCCGTGTCGACTGAGCGCTGGAGAATCAGTGTAAACCGAACCGGACGACCGCCGAGTTCTGGTCTCAAGTCCGTCCAAAAGATCCTGAGGAAAGAAACAAAAACAGGCAGAGAGTGGGTGGACTGGTCAGGGGAATAACGGGGATTCAAGAGCGCTGGCTGTGTGTTAAGTATTGTGCAGAATATACTTGTTTGGTGCTGCTTCTGAGCGCGCTAAAGCAACAGAGTAAAGTGCTTGATGCCCACGGACCAAGGTGCTTTGCAAATGGACATGTTGCTGCTTAAAAACGTTAAAATACAGTTAATATTTCATGTTAGTGAATGAAATACCTTTCAGCTATCTGCAAATATGATTGTTAACTTAACTCTTCGTTTTATAGACAGACTTAATGTGGAATATGTATGATTATCTAAACAGAGCACTGATTATGAGATATGACATGGCTCTGAACACAGCTTAAAGTTACTTACATTAGTGTATGGAGACGAGGAGCCCATAGACTATAGCAGAAGGAGAAAAAGAGTTAAAATGGTCATGTTTTACGTTTTTAGTTGTACTTCAGGTTTTCTTTTGTCCGTCTCGTTCCAGGTCTCTTTGTTTCCTGCATTCGTTTGCGTTCTCGCCTTATGTGATCACCCGACACTCCCCAAAGTGTCCCGCAGCCTTTATTTTGCTTGTGTTTATCTGTATATTTTGACCTATTTCCTACTTTTCTGGATTGTGTTGTTGCCTAATGTTAACCCTTTGCAACTGTTCTAGCCCTTACTTACATAAATAGTCAAATACATCGATATTCACACATGAAATTATAATTTAAGGTGTGTAGTGTAACTTAATTTTGTACTCAAGTAACAATATAGCTTTCTTAGAAGTAGCGTTCAGTAAAAAGAAACTACTCAAGTAAACGATACATATTTCTGTGACATTTGCGCTGTAGTGACAGGTCAGTCTGCACCTGTGCACAGCTGTATCTGTCCAGAGCGTCTTCAGAGAGCGGCGTGTGGTCAGCCTGATAAGGAATGATGTCCGGACGCTGGATCTCACACAGACCATTGACCTGAGGAACAGCGGCAATCACGTCTCCATTGGATTTAGACTGAGAGAGAGGGAGAGAGAAAGTGAGGCAGGGAAGCAACACCAGTACATTTCAAATTATAAGATATGAAGTGATAATATTAATCAAGATGATTTTGACCATTTTTAAATCAGCATTGCAGTAAACTATTCTGTGATTTTATGTTTTCATGAGAATTTGATTGAAAAACATCAACATCAGCCCAATTCAAGTCTAAGAACACTCTAGAATTGTTATTTCTGTAAAAAATCAAGACGTTTGCAGACAGTGAGTGTGGACAGACAGTTGTCCAAACACGGTCTGTTCTCAGAGATAAGAGCTGCTGCTGTCACTGCATTTACTGTCACCTTTTCAGTGACAGCAGTGGGCGGGGCCAGGAACACTTAACAATGATTTAAAGTCAAAAGAATCAGATACTAATCAATGCAAAACTAGATACTCAAGTATTAATTAGTGATAATAATACATATTTTTTTTAATTTTACTTCAACTCACTTGGACCTTTCCTGAAATGTTTTAGATTAGTCTTGATCAGAACTAATATAAGAACACATTGTTGGCTAATATTAGAGAAACTTCTATCAACTTGAAATATACATGTCTTGTTTGTATCATTGTGTTATCGAAATCAACATTGAGCCTTTTTCTTGCTGTTGAAATCAAGTTTGAAATGTTAGTAATGGAGCTAAGCGTGAATTCAGCCTGGAAGACCCAACTCCGCCCCTTCTACGTCCACCGCTACACCTGGGCTCACACCCTTGTTACTCCTCCCTCCTCCTACTCACTCCTCTGCATCTGCACCAGCCTGCCCCATTTAAACCCTCCGTGCTGCGACCCACCACCTCCCCTTCTCCTCCTCTGCATCCCTTACATGGTCCTCATCATCCTCTCTTCCCTCGTCATCATATCCTACCACCACCAGTCTCCTGACCCCGGGCGGAGACATCTAATATAAATACATCACGGCACGCCCTAAATGTCTTCTGCCGGAGTCTGAGCGCCAAAGAACCCATGTAATAAAGCTTCTGTTTTTGTCTCCAGGGTGAATTGTGACAGCTCTAACATGAATGAATCGATGAGACAAATTAAAGCAAATTGTACAAATAACCAATGTTTATTTTTTATACTGTGACTATGATTTCTTAAGTTCCTTTTAGTGTTTTCCCCTGTCACCGCGCTGCACGTTGGAAACTGTTTGTTTGTAAAATGTGCTACAGTTAAATGTTTGTGCTCACACAGATAAGTCGATGAGGTGAGCCGGTCAGAGAGGACGAGCCTGGAGGAGACAGCGAGGTCTCAGATGTCCTCCTCAGCTGGACACAACATCAACAACATTATTAATATCAACGTAACCTGAGGGGAACAGACGTGTTATACCACATTTTAACATTTGGTGAGAAAATCTACTGTCAACACGCGTGATCTGTGCAATCAAATGATCACAGTAAATGTACTTTGGGGTCTTTATGCTACAAGCTCTTACCCTGAGTTTCCTCTCCAGTCTGGCCGACTCTTTACACATGGGATGCCAAACTTCTGAACCTAAAAAACAGGCACTGAGATATATTATTTTATTACTGAGCAAACAACAACATGACAGGGAATGTTTAGTGAAAGAAAACAACTAGAGGACAGCGCCACAGGACCATTTCATTTTACCATCTGTTCACCAGATTAGTGCCAAAAGAAGTAAAAAACACTTTGCCCCAAGCTAAAAAGAAACAATAGGAGTTTGTCCTGATTAAAGTCGTTGAAACGTAAGAATATGAAGCATCAGTGGCAATTATGTTTTAATAAACCAAACAGCTGCATTCACCACCACTGCTGAGAACTCAAAATAATCTTGAATTAACATAATCAAACTACAAACATTTTTACAGCACATGCCCTCCACAACCAGCCAGGCAGTAACAGCCCGGGCCTGTGTGGAGTTTATGTGTTTCTCCCCGTGTCTGGGCCCCCGGAACCACTGCTCCTGAGGAGATGGAGATGCCCCAGCAACATTGAAGCGACATTTTACTTTTGTTCAATATATAATATATATAATACGACAGACATTATTAAGTCTCCAGGTTTATCTCTAATGCAAACAAGCAGCGTGTATTCATATGGTGTCTCATATGACTGCACATATAGCATACAACATAGTGTTGTTTTACATATTCGTGTTATTTTAAGGGCTACAATCTTTGCATACTAATACAAAAAAACACAAATGTAGTCTGCTACTACTTCTATATGCTATTTTAACTATAGTGTTCATATAATAACTATTAGGGGGGAGAGAGAAAGTGAAGAGATTGGCACTAGATTTAACTCCAAATCATAAAGCGTTAATGTCAGGATGTTATAGGAGACGTGATAATGAGGGTAATATATCCAAACAGATGCTGACTGGACCATGTCGCAGCCGCAGGCGGCGGAGACAGAGGCTCAGCACTTCATCATTACATTCATTTACTGCCACATGTGTCTCGCCAACAGTAAAAGGATTAAGTGCATACGGCGGTGCCAGGATACAAGAGACGTGCAGGCTCAAAGCACATGATACAAGAGACGTGCAGGCTCAAAGCACACGATACAAGAGACGTGCAGGCTCAAAGCACACGATACAAGAGACGTGCAGGCTCAAAGCACACGATACAAGAGACGTGCAGGCTCAAAGCACATGATACAAGAGACGTGCAGGCTCAAAGCACACGATACAAGAGACGTGCAGGCTCAAAGCACACGATACAAGAGACGTGCAGGCTCAAAGCACACGATACAAGAGACGTGCAGGCTCAAAGCACATGATACAAGAGACGTGCAGGCTCAAAGCACACGATACAAGAGACGTGCAGGCTCAAAGCACATGATACAAGAGACGTGCAGGCTCAAAGCACACGATACAAGAGACGTGCAGGCTCAAAGCACACGATACAAGAGACGTGCAGGCTCAAAGCTCACGAGACAAGAGACGTGCAGGCTCAAAGCTCACGATACAAGAGATGTGCAGGCTCAAAGCTCACGAGACAAGAGACGTGCAGGCTCAAAGCACATGATACAAGAGACGTGCAGGCTCAAAGCTCACGATACAAGAGACGTGCAGGCTCAAAGCTCACGATACAAGAGACGTGCAGGCTCAAAGCTCACGATACAAGAGACGTGCAGGCTCAAAACACACGATACAAGAGACGTGCAGGCTCAAAGCTCACGATACAAGAGACGTGCAGGCTCAAAACACACGATACAAGAGACGTGCAGGCTCAAAGCTCACGAGACAAGAGACGTGCAGGCTCAAAGCTCACGATACAAGAGACGTGCAGGCTCAAAGCACACGATACAAGAGACGTGCAGGCTCAAAGCTCACGATACAAGAGACATGCAGGCTCAAAGCTCACGATACAAGAGACGTGCAGGCTCAAAGCACATGATACAAGAGACGTTCAGGCTCAAAGCTCACGAGACAAGAGACGTGCAGGCTCAAAGCTCACGATACAAGAGACGTGCAGGCTCAAAGCTCACGATACAAGAGACGTGCAGGCTCAAAGCACACGATACAAGAGACGTGCAGGCTCAAAGCTCACGATACAAGAGACGTGCAGGCTCAAAGCACACGATACAAGAGACGTGCAGGCTCAAAGCTCACGATACAAGAGACATGCAGGCTCAAAGCTCACGATACAAGAGACATGCAGGCTCAAAGCTCACGATACAAGAGACGTGCAGGCTCAAAGCTCACGAGACAAGAGACGTGCAGGCTCAAAGCTCACGAGACAAGAGACGTGCAGGCTCAAAGCTCACGATACAAGAGACGTGCAGGCTCAAAACACACGATACAAGAGACGTGCAGGCTCAAAGCTCACGATACAAGAGACGTGCAGGCTCAAAACACACGATACAAGAGACGTGCAGGCTCAAAGCTCACGAGACAAGAGACGTGCAGGCTCAAAGCTCACGATACAAGAGACGTGCAGGCTCAAAGCACACGATACAAGAGACGTGCAGGCTCAAAGCACACGATACAAGAGACGTGCAGGCTCAAAGCACATGATACAAGAGACGTTCAGGCTCAAAGCACACGATACAAGAGACATGCAGGCTCAAAGCTCACGATACAAGAGACATGCAGGCTCAAAGCACACGATACAAGAGACGTGCAGGCTCAAAGCTCACGAGACAAGAGACGTGCAGGCTCAAAGCTCACGATACAAGAGACATGCAGGCTCAAAGCACACGATACAAGAGACGTGCAGGCTCAAAGCTCACGAGACAAGAGACGTGCAGGCTCAAAGCTCACGATACAAGAGACGTGCAGGCTCAAAGCTCACGATACAAGAGACGTGCAGGCTCAAAGCACACAATACAAGAGACGTGCAGGCTCAAAGCTCACGATACAAGAGACGTGCAGGCTCAAAGCACACGATACAAGAGACGTGCAGGCTCAAAGCACACGATACAAGAGACGTGCAGGCTCAAAGCTCACGATACAAGAGACGTGCAGGCTCAAAGCTCACGATACAAGAGACGTGCAGGCTCAAAGCTCACGAGACAAGAGACGTGCAGGCTCAAAGCTCACGAGACAAGAGACGTGCAGGCTCAAAGCTCACGATACAAGAGACGTGCAGGCTCAAAGCTCACGATACAAGAGACGTGCAGGCTCAAAGCACACGATACAAGAGACGTGCAGGCTCAAAGCTCACGATACAAGAGACGTGCAGGCTCAAAGCTCACGAGACAAGAGACGTGCAGGCTCAAAGCTCACGATACAAGAGACGTGCAGGCTCAAAGCTCACGAGACAAGAGACGTGCAGGCTCAAAGCTCAAGATACAAGAGACGTGCAGGCTCAAAGCTCACGAGACAAGAGACGTGCAGGCTCAAAGCTCACGATACAAGAGACGTGCAGGCTCAAAGCTCACGATACAAGAGACGTGCAGGCTCAAAACACATGATACAAGAGACGTGCAGGCTCAAAGCACACGATACAATCAATACTGTGGTGATTCAGTGCAGGCCTGTCCCACACACACACACACACACACACACACACACCCTATCCAAATCAATGCGCTCGGAATTTTTGTTGTTGTTCTTTTTACAATTCTTTTCAAAATAGTGAGATAAGTAATTGAAAAAATATACACTGTATACACCTTATACTCCGGAGCGACTTACGATATTCTTTGTTATTTTCACACTTATTCATAACCTTATTTCATATTCCAGTGCAACTTATATATGTTTTTTTCTTCTCTAAAATGCTTTTTTTGGCTGGTACAACTTATAGTCTGGAAAATACGGTACCGGTAATAAGAGTGTAATTTAAAATCGTATTGAACAGTTATGGGAAGAACTATTTAAAAATGTATTACATAATACTACATACCTGCAATAAAATGTATTTTGCAATATATTCTGTTACTTGGTCCAATCAGTACTGTACTCTGAATATTTAGAGAATACTTTCACGTTGAGTCTTTCTTTCTTGTCTTCAAACTGTTTGAATGATTGATGTGAGTAATGCTTGTGTGTAGTTTGTTCTTGTGTTGATTCTGTGCTGCTTCTTGTCCCCGGCCGTGTTCTCAACTGACCAACAGGTAAAACAATAACTGTAGCTGACGCTATTTGGTCAGTATTCTCAAACATTTTTATTTTCATGGGAGTTTTCTCGCCAAGTTGGCTCAGGCATCATTGTGGTTGTTTTGTTATTTATTTGTTTATTTATTTAAGTTAATATTTACCGGTGTAAGTCATCATGTGACCACGGGCGTCACCCCGGAAGTATAAATAGAGACCGGGAGAGAGAGATAGAGGGAGAGAAGCCGTGAAACAGAACAGTAAAAGAAAAGACTGGCTAGAGAAAAGAAAAAGACAAGCGTCTGCCAGAAAACCACTTAACTACCAATGGTCACATGTTGGCGAACACGGTAAATATGCTTATGTTTGTGTCTCATACTGTTTTGTAATTCATTATTGCTGATGCATTTTCTGTTTTTGTTTAGTTTTCACGGTGTCAAGGTGTCAAGGTGTCAAAGTTTCAAATCTGCAATTAAACCTGACTGGACACAAACATCAGTATGGAGCGTGATGTCCTTTTTTAGACCGAGAAAAACCACGGTAGTTACAATAACCATAAATACATACATACATACATTACTGCTGCTGCTGCTACTTCTACTACTGCTAATACTAACACCAGAGCTGCTGAACGTGCAGTTGTGTTCATGTGTTGAGGGTTTGGAGTTGTACATCACCACAAACCTCCCTCAGCTTTGATCTATGAATTGCATTTTCTCTTTTTAACACAAAATTAATGGTCCAGAAAAGCAGGCGTTTGGCTGCGAGTAAGTGAGGAGGGAGTGTGAAACGGGGAGTAATACTGATGTAAAGGGCTTTGGGGCTTTGGGGAATCTTCTTTGCACTTTCATTTACCTTTTATAAACTCTTTTTTTAATAGTTCATTTTCAGGCATCATCATATCACACGACATAAACTAGGATTGAGTAAAAATGTGCAACATAAATAAATAGATAACGAACAAACTAACGAACTAACTAACTAACTAAATCAATCAATCAATTAATCAATCAATCAATCAATCAATAAATACATAAATAAATAAATAAAGTTTCACAGCATAAAATTAATTGCCATTGATGTTTTCTGATGGAGGGTCCAACACCTGCTTGTCTCCACAGAGATGTTACTGCTTTGTCTGAAAAATTCCACAGTATGGCAGTAAAATAATCCGTTTTTGATCAATCCAAGATACGTTTAATGCCAGTCTTTGGAACTTTCCAGTTACCTTTATTTGTCCCTGAATGCATTTACAGATAAGCTGTGTAATGCTTTGCTTGCCTAATGTTACAGATTTGTTTAATTTTACTGAAACATTTTGCTGTTTTACTTTATTAAGTGTGTTGCATGCTTAAAGCCGACTTAATCTTGAGCGTTTTGCAATAGAACATTTATTTACCAGCTCAAACATACATTCTATTATTCACATTTTAATGATATAAAACGATATAAAAGAGTGCTAATTGATCCCTTTGCTTTTTATTTGACCATAACCCAGAGCCTAAATTGTACAGGCAGCACTGGCACTGACAATAGTAACAGCTAAAGCGTGACAACGGCTTAAGGTTAAAATGAACACACCTTTTTCATTAGGGTAAAAGCCAATATGGGGTGTGCGGCCTGAATGATTAGTCCATAAAAGGCCCCGCGGTCCCCGAAGCCCCTCCCCGCGCCACGGCAATCCGTATTCTGGACATGTTTTGTGGGATTGATTTTGGTCCGCGTGCATGTCCTGTGTGTGTTGTAATTGAGTGCGTCTCTGGTGGGCGATTGCTGGCGCCTTCTACATGTCTGAAGTCATCAAAAGCACTCGGGGTGTAACCTTGAGGCGCTTCAACACAAAAGGATACTTTCACAGGCTTAATAGACTGAAGGAGTGGTTCTACGTGCTGGTGCTAAAGCCGCAAGATTAATCACAATTCAAACAAAAACTGAATTAGAACGGTAACGAACGGTAGCAACTGCAATTATTTTTGTAATTGTGGCTTCATTCACACTTCCTGTATTTTATCTCCATTGCATTGTCCTCTCTGTCTCTTTCTAGTCCCACTGAGGTTAGAGCACTTGATACGATTGGAGCCGACTCTGGAGCGCTTCTGGCCAAATACTTTCAAACCATTTCAAATCAGAGGTCTCAGTACAGTGCACTTCAGCCCCGCAGCTCTTCTGGAGCGCACCTGAGCGCAAAGGAATCACTTACAAGGGAAATATGTGCCTGGCAAGCGCATGTGAGGGAAATTAGACAACAGACGAGCAGACAGGTTCGAAAAATGCAGTTGTGGTGCTAATTTAAAGATAATAACTTTGCAATGACCTTGTGACTCCAAACTTTAGACTTCATTAAATAAAAATGTAACGTGGTGCTGCCCGGTGGTCGAGGCTTTAAGTGCCACAGTGTCAGATGATTTACTGCATGTCCTTCCCTCTCTCTCACCCCCCATTTCACTACTACCTTCTGGTGACAGGCGGTACTGCACCCTCAGTCAGTTCAGTTCATTTGATCTGAACCGGGCCGATGACGTGATGAGCTCGAGTGCTGATTTTCTCCTGAAGTGCACAAAGTGAACACGACCTCAAAGTCTCCTTTTCAGGGGAATCCTGGCGCTGGAAGAGAAGCTGCTGTGCACAACCGCTACGCCGCTGTGCCCAAGTGTGAGCCCACTTTAATCCTGATGTTCTGAATTGAGTGGGCTTCTTATATTAGTTAATCAGCAGTTCATGTTTCAGTCTTCTCTCAAGTGTTAATGCTCCTGGACTAATATATGCACTGTGAATGGAATCTTGATTTAGGGTAAAAAAAGAAAAGAAAAAGGAAATCTAATCGCAAATGCAATTCTTGTCTGAAAGCTGACACATCCTGGTCGGATTTCAAATAAAGTCCAGCTGCATCTAGTTCTATTCGTGTATTGAATCTGAATCTACATGGTCGATATAGGAACTTTTGGATAGAGTAGCAGTGCATTTCAAAGTCATTGTTATTTTTGGCAAAATATGTTTTTTAAGCCTTGTTTATCTTTACTTGAATAAACACAAGTACATAATGTGTGAACAGTGTAGAAGGAGCAGCTGCTGTGGCACATCCTGCCTGGCCTCATTGACATTCCACTGCACCTCCTCAGATAAAGCTCTCATTTGCATACGGCCCTTCAAGTTTATGGTCCACGTATGTTCATGTCCCTCCACCCGTGTCTGATCTGTGTCTTCCCCTTATAACTGCCATAGGAAGAGGTCTAAACCAGGTCTAAACCAGGTCCCAACCAGGTCTAAACCAGGTCCAAACCAGGTCCAAACCAGGTCTAAACCAGGTCTAAACCAGGTCCAAACCAGGTCTAAACCAGGTCCAAACCAGGTCCCAACCAGGTCTAAACCAGGTCCAAACCAGGTCCAAACCAGGTCCAAACCAGGTCTAAACCAGGTCTAAACCAGGTCCAAACCAGGTCTAAACCAGGTCCAAACCAGGTCTAAACCAGGTCTAAACCAGGTCCAAACCAGGTCCAAACCAGGTCTAAACCAGGTCTAAACCAGGTCCAAACCAGGTCCAAACCAGGTCTAAACCAGGTCCAAACCAGGTCTAAACCAGGTCTAAACCAGGTCCAAACCAGGTCCAAACCAGGTCTAAACCAGGTCTAAACCAGGTCCAAACCAGGTCCAAACCAGGTCTAAACCAGGTCCAAACCAGGTCTAAACCAGGTCCAAACCAGGTCTAAACCAGATCCAAACCAGGTCTAAACCAGGTCCCAACCAGGTCTAAACCAGGACTAAACCAGGTCTAAACCAGGTCTAAACCAGGACTAAACCAGGTCCAAACCAGAACTAAACCAGGACTAAACCAGGTCTAAACCGGGTCTAAACCAGGTCTAAACCAGGGCTAAACCAGGACTAAACCAGGTCCAAACCAGGTCTAAACCAGGTCCAAACCAGGACACAACATGGGATGGGGCTTTTCTGTGGAGTTTGCATGTTCTTTCTCTGGGGAAAGTTGTGCTTGTATTTTCAGATTAATTCCTATAAATGACAAAGGCTGTAGTTGTTTACTTTATTAATCGGTCGATGTTTAATATTTGTTGGCTAATTATTTGCCTCATTAATCGATTATAGCTCTAAACTCAGATTATTATTGTATGTTATGCAGCAATAGCAGCACAGTAACCCAATCTCTTCTAAAAACAAAACAAAAGCTAGCACACGGCTTTAACTAAGCACATCTTTTGGTTTGGTCAATGGAGAGTAATTTGTTCACATATTGCTTTGTATCCTGGAAGTGGCCAGTCCCAGCCTCCCAGTGAGCTTATTCACTTTGAACCACACAATCTAATTTATAAAGATGGGCCTTTCGATTGTAGTCCAGAGAGAGCCCACTGACTGTCGGAGCCTAGACAGGGGTTGAATGGTAATTGACTCCAGCCCTAGTTTGTTAAAAGAAGCTATTTATCAAGTTACGGTTTCATGCGAGTGCTGGCTACGCATGTTCCTCGGGAAACGCACACTAAGGCCATCTGGATCCTCTCTCCATTCACATAATTCAATAGAAAAGGACATCCAAAGTGAAGTCTGGTAATGTAATCTATGCTAATACTAAATTAAGGCTGGGCGACAGCACGTCAAAACAATATGCACTGTTTTTGTCTCATATTGATGATTTTTTTCTTCTTTTTTTATTGTAAATTGATAAAAGTGGCGGTTAATTTTATGAATACAGATCATGTAATCAATGCCATAAACACAAAAACAGTTAAATGTATTCCTGGTCAAACAGGCATTAGGGGCTGAAAGCAGCATTCTGATTGGATAAACCCTTTGGAAACTAGGACAAAATTATTACAGTTTTCCTTCATTTTCTACTGCAGACGATGCTGGTTTTGGCCAAAGTCCAATATTGTGTGAGAACTGAAGCCTGACAAACACAATGTGGATTAAAATGTCAAACAATCCTTTGTGCAATTCCCAATGCCACTTTCAAAATGTTCATACAGCCTTCAACGTTATTTACAAAACTAGAAAAATACTTCACAACAGCAGAAAGAAGAAGGCATGGAGTGAGTTATCTCAAGGTTTGGGATTGAAGTGTGGGTTTAATCTTCCTTTTCATGTATAAATACACAGTTTACTAGTAGTTTAAATGTAATAGCATGATCTCCTGTAATCCTGTGGTCTTGTCAGTGCACTTTGGATATACTGCAGATACATGGTCAAATCATAGACATATCTTAATATGTACTACACATGTCTAAAGTTAGGAGAGCAGACAAACATTCAGGAGTGCTAAACTAAATTAGAAAAAACCTAATTCATTACATTCTGAATTTGTAAGACACAAGACGACTGTAGCTTGGATAAACACAGCCATTGATGCCCCCCCAGTGTTGTACCTGAACGAAAGTTCATGATTTTGGTGAACGTGAACTGAACGAACGGTAATACTGCTGAAGAACTGTGAACGCGTTCATTCTGGTGTCTGTGAACGGAGTGTTCGTTCTTTTTATTTTCGTTCAATAAGATGTCAGATTTCTAGAGACTTCCAGGCGAAAAACACACCGTTAAGTTGCCCAAAAAGAGCCTCTGTCTGGCAAGTGTGAGAGCTCCGAAGTTGTAGAGGCCGATAGATCGCGGAGACACCGCACTGCGCATGCGCATCAAAACAAAAAGCAGCATGGACGCGGCCGCGACAGAGCAGCAGGAGTCGCCCTGCTACGACCAGTTACGTGAGTTTTATGATAAGGTCGGTGAGGATGGAAACAATCTAACATTTCTGTGCAAACTTTGCCCAGCAAGTTTTCCCTCATGTTTTTGAGAATATACTGTGGGGCTGAAAGCTGCAACTGCAGCTAGTGTGGTGCTGAAAGGACAGTCTGTCCCTTCAATGTGAATGTAAATCCTGGGTAAGGATTCAAAATTGGATATGAAGATGAAATCTGACACACATTTTCAGCAATAAACTAATAAAATAATTGCTGCCTGTGGTTGTATTTGGGCTGTGGAATAATTTCCCCCAGTCCTCTAGTCTCTGTAAGAGGGTCCTTGACAAGAGCAGTCTCTACGTAAGTGCTGTGCCTAAAGGAAATCACTCACCTGTTATGTACATCTCCTCTCCTTCCAAAAACATCATCTGACAGCGGGCACACTTGGCACAAGTCGGGTGGTAGTGTTTCCCTCCAGCCTCGAAGGAGACAAAGAAATATCAAATCATTCAATATTAATCCTTTACACATCTGACTCTCATTAAATCTTAAACTTCCACTGCTCCAAATTCAACCAAGGATATTTGTGTTTAAAGAAAAGGTGTCAGAGGAAGTCATTTTCAATCTAAGAACTACAAATCCTAAAAATTGCACTTGACTGAGCCAACCACGGCAACGCTTCAGTCAGTTACAGAGGAGCAGCTGTGGTCCCTGTCTCTTTGGCCTCAAGCAATTCACACAATTCACATGAAAAACGATACAAGTCCCGACTAATGTCTGAGCTTAAGTCCGTTCATTCTGTGAAGTCACCTCCAGCACTCGCCCGCTGATGAAGCTGCTGCAGCCGTCGCACCGGATGCCAAACTGAGAGTGGTAATCCGCCTCGCAGTACGGGATCCCGTCTCTACAAACAAGAACGCCGAGGTAAAGATAAGGAATATGTGACTGTACACACAAGCAGCACAGCAAAACTGGAAGAGGTCGGTCCTGGTTCTGACGCTTGAAATTGACACATTTAGAAGACTTTGGACTAAATGAAACATGGATTTTTGGAAAACATGTGCCTTGATTTCATTGTGATGCCCTTTGCTACCCTTTATTACCATATTTTTTTCATATATACCTTTTCTGTTCTGTTTTGTGTGTTTCTCTTCTGTGTTATACAAGTCTTTTTTCATGCTTTATCGAGGCTAATTAAAGTACAGTTATTATGAAACATCTGTGGTGGGTGGTATATGGTGACAAATAGGTTATTTTCCATCAAAACAGCTACATTTTTTGAGTTCCCACATTTAATTAATAGCAAAGGATATGAGGCTATTGGCTGGAATTATCATATCAAAATCGATACCCAGATACTAATCGATACTGAAAATTGTATGAAAACTAGATACTCATTTCAGAAGGTATTAGAAACAGTTGGACCTTTAGAGCAGAATCGGGCTTTAATCAGAACATATATAAGACAGCATGGTAACATTAAATAAACTACTATTATATGTGCCTAAATGTACATTCTATCATCAAAAAGTAGTTTATATTCAAGATCATAATTCCAAACTTGCAGTATCAAGCCTTTTCCTCAGAACCTTTGACATCGAAATGTCAGTATTGCAGGAATATCCCACCGAACCTCATGTACTTCACCAATCACACAGTAAAGAGTCTTGTTCCGTCGCTTAGTTACGTACTTGCAGATGTACTCGGCAGTGAGCGCGCAGCCGCAGCTTCGACATTTGAAACAGGAAACGTGCCACTGTCTCTCCAGAGCCAAGAGCGACTGGCCCTGTCTGATCTCTCCTCCGCAGCCCGCGCAGTCTGAAGAGGACACATGAATAAAAGAGTCGAGACGGGAGAACACAGCATGAGCTATGGCACCAGCACCAGCAGCAACGGCGTTTAAGCATTTATCAGCGAGTTCAGAGTGGATTTTGTTCATGTTTTCCGCTTTTTCATCCTGTGAGAGCCATTTTTTAACTTCGCTTGGAGAAATGGCAGGACTGTGGGGATAAGTGGGAATCCTGTGTGTGCTTATTTGTACTTTGGTAGGTCCATGAATGTATTATTTATTGTGTATTAGTGTTTGCTAGAAGTTTGTGTGACTATTATAGAAAAAGCCAAACAAAAGTCAACAAAAGAGAACATTTGAGGTGCTTTTTTCTGTTCGGCAGCAGTGAAAACATGAAAAACTGTTGAAGAATGATCAGTGATATTCAGCGACAGTGAATCAGTCTCATCATTACTTTTAAAATTACAGTTCTTTATATAAAAGTCGACACTTCTTTGAATTGATTGATTTGATTGGTTTGAATCCACACGTTTTACTTACAAATTCCTCAAAACATCTGATTCTGCACATAATTATACCCATTGCAGCAAACCATCACAACAAAACGACCACATTGACATTTTAACCGGTGCATATTCCGGTAATTGCCTCCTTTAAAATCCGCTGATGAATCAGATCTAAGACGCAATGAGAAAGCAGATCTCCAAATACAAGCACCAGTTTTCAAAGTGCACGCCCGCTCCCGTGTTTCTGTATAAATCTGTGACTGGGCATCCAAATGAAAACAAGAAGAAAACAGTTATTATACTTCGGCTGATTTAAATCTAATTTTGTGAGACGTTTATTTACTGTGAAAGGTTAAGAATAGCTGTATTATCACTTATTTTAAAGGCAAAGTATGTGACTTTTTGGAGCACTTCACCTGCATGACGACATAGAAAGAGAAAAGTAAAACCTTACTACTAGTTTTATCCAATTTAAACCAGATAAAAGGCACCTCTTTTAATCAGTCTGTGTTCCAGTCAGGCAGGCGTGAACTCATTTTGGAGAGGAATTAAAACTCTCCAGCTCAGTGTGTGTCTGACTCCACAGCTACGACAGCTCTATCCAATAACATTTACATTTATATGACATTAAGTCTCTCAGGAAGCTCAGAAATGATCAACTCTTGTTAAAAATACCTGGAAATGTAACTGACACAAAATGGCAGTCGCATTCTGTAGCTCGAGACATAGTTGTGAACAGGAAAATGACATTTGATTGTGGGGAGTCAGTTGTCATTAGGTAAGATTGGGGCGCACAGGGATGAGAAGTGAAAACAACCTGACGTGTGAATGTGGAGACAGTGAGACACGTTCTACTCCAAACCACAACTATCTTCACCAGAGGAAACCTTCACAGACCTGGGAATAACTGCTCAAACTAACTTCACTCTCAAGAAGCTGCTGAATCGAGACACGTGGGGAAAAAAATTGGAAAAACTCATCAAATATTTGCTAAATACCGGACTCTTCCATTTAAGTAGCATGTGGACAATAAATGGGAGGTGGCCATAGCTGCGTCCGGACTGCTGCGTTAAAAGAAGAGAGTGTTCTGCTGCTGGAGGAGAAGCTGCCTCTGGACCTTCAGTTTGCATGATGCACTTTTTTGCTTTAACCGAAAAACAGAAATACGGACCAGGTGCCTTGGGTTTTTCTAAGTTTTTACTTTTTTTCACTGCACTCCAAACCGCTCTCGGCTAACCTTACATCACACTGTGGAATGTTATAGATAAAGGAACAATATTACCATAGAAATGGATCCTCCATGACAATGTTATATGTTGTATATATGTATATTGTATGTGTATGTATGTTATATAATAATGTTTTATGATTCACTTTTTAAAGGGGCACTATGTATTTTCTTGCAGTAGGTTCACTGCCTGTCTCCATGAAGATTGTATTGCTTAGCTTAAAATGTTCCACAGTATCAGGGAACTTGAAAACATACAGTCCTAATAAGGCTAGTTTATTTGTAGAGCACATTTCATACAAAGTGCTTCTCACAACAGGACAAATGCTTTAAAATCACAAAGAAATGACAGACCACATACATAGCATTCCAGACACTCTTTACCATAATGACACCTGCTTATCTCCATGGAGACAGACAAGTTGTGTAATAGCGTTGCCATGGAGACCAGAGAGGTTACATAGTGCACATTTAAGCCACTGTAGATCAGACTTTACACCAGGTTTTGTGAGGCAGAAATATTTCATTCAGAACAGAATATAATTGTTATGTATTATTATTTATTGATCTATGTTCGTATATTATTCATATCTATGTATTTCATAATGAATTGGAGCACGATTAAACTGTGTATGTGAGGTGCTTTGGTGTGTGTCTCTTACAGCTGGGGCCGTGGACCTTGACGGGTTTGTTGGAGCACAAAGACTGTGAACACTGCTGACAAATGCACTTCTTTCCACAGAAGGTCACTTTGTCTCCGATGGGAAAAGGACTCCTGACAGGAACACACCAAACACATGTAAATAAACACATCATTTTAGTCGTCCGCGCTTCAGCAGTCACAACTATTAAGGATTTTCGATCTACTTTTAAAATTGCGCTGACTCTGTGTCATTGTTTTTGTGAAATGAAAAAAGCTTCAGTCGTTGCAATTGTGGGAGAGTTTGTGGTGAATGGACTCAGAGGAACAGAGTGGAAAATAGTTTGAACTGTTGTTTCATCAAAAAGTAATGGTCCGTGTGAAGCTTAACCCAGGCACACGCGGCTGCTTTGGTGCAATAGAGTTTATCCCACAGTTTTTGGAGGGCTACGATTTTATGGATAGGACAAATCTACAATACGTTATATACTTCGGTTGTGACGAAGGACCCGCCCCGTTTCTGCCAGGTGCCTGATTGACAGGTCGAGTAGCCAATCACGCGTTAGCATAGGCAAGTTAGGTTGAGGATGCTACGTCTTTGCAGAGTTTTAGTTGTTTTCCCCCACATCGTGTAGAGCTTGTGGTTGTTGTTTGGTGTGCGTGATAAAAAGTGAGTATTTGTTAGAAACGAAAGTAGACATAGACACACCATTTGTTCCATGATTGTATAAAGTGTTGCATGCCATTCGAATTGTTTAATAGTGTAGTTAAAGTTATATATTTGCCTTGTTTTGTATTTGTGAATGCTAAGTGCCTCGAGCTAAGCGCTAACAGCAGTAGCTACGACGGAGCTCAGGTATATTTGTGCATTATATGTTATTGTTTTACAGATTTTATTATAATTTATGTTCTCCTTGTTTATATTACAGAACCACACACGTATTTACATGATCAATAACTGCTCTGTAAATACCAACCACCAGTATTATTGACTAAAACCTTTAATAAAGAGAAAACCCTGGATCATCTCTCCCAGTGCATTCTTGCCAATGCCCCCTGGCGGTCACAACCCGTATGAAACCAGAAAATTAGCTCTCCCCAAAACATAGGTGTTCGCCTCAGTCCAGTCCACTCAAATGCAGAGTTTGGACACTGTAAAGCTGGAGGGACAATAAGGCTGACTCCCCCAGAATACACATGGGTTTTGGAATTATGGAAAATGTTGATCGTTGTCATAGCAATTTACAATTTAAAACACAGTATGTACCCTATGTTCAATGGTAAAAAGTCCTCAAAATGTTCGTGGGTTTCAGCTACCTGTTTTATGTAACATTTTGAGGACCTTTTCCCATTTATAAAATAACAGAATATAATATTTTGTTTTCATGTTTATCATGTTTATCATCCTGGAACCCATGGATTGTTTAAAAGAAGCCCATCAATAGGAAATGATTCAGGGAACGTCTTGCTGTGAGGCAATTCCCCGTAACACCAGGTTCTCTGTTGTATTTGCCCAATTAAATTATATCTGATTGTGACATACAAATACATAAAACAGCATAAACAATGCAGTGCAAATACATAAATACAGCCATTTCATAATAACAATCAAGCTCTCAAACCCCTTCCCACCTTACTCCCCACTGTGTACTTAATAAAGGAGAATTTAGTCACATTATTTTCAACATTTTGAAATGCTACATATTTATTTATTCTATTAAACCTATTTTATTCTATTTGTTTAATGTGTTGGCAGTGTGTTCCATTCTGGTACAGTTTTCTTACACTAGTATTTTCCTTGAAGGCAGTGTCAGGCTGTAGTGGATTAAGCTGCTTTGGGCTTCACTGCTCTGGTTAATTGTAAAAGGCCACCTGTGGCTGCATTACACTCTGCCTGGGGATAAACCTAATGTAAATGAGCTCCGTGCACACTGTAATGTGGATTCATGCACGGAGACCAGAGACTTGGCCCAGAGTAGTAAAGAAGAGTACATAAGGAATTAATGGACCTATATTTTGCTTAACAGTACTTTCTGAGCTTTACCAAGTTATAATGTAGTATCCTCGCGAATGAAACAAAACACTTTTCATTACATTTCCATAATCCTGCAGCAAAAAGTGTGTGCAGTGTGTTTTTATGGGCCATTTGTCTTCACTTTATCCGTTCACAAATTAATTACATAACTACCATTGCTTTTAGCGTTAATCAAAACTACTCTACTACTACTACTACTACTACTACTACTGCTACCACTACCACTACTACTACTACTACTACCACTACTACCACTACTACTACTACTAGATGCAGCCTTAATCCCGTCTGCAGCTGCTCTGTGTGAGGAAACGTCACACCTAAATCTTTGATGCAATTTCGAGTAAATATTCATGTGATTCACTTTCTATTTATAAGTGACATTTTGAACATTAAAATATTGTTTATTAAATAGTAAGTTTTAAACTGTTAATGTCTATAGTCCAATTTTTTCATCACTCAGAAACCCATACATTTTAATATAAAGTATATTCTTGAAAGTGCAACATATGACATATTACATATTTGTAAGTAATAGTATATATTTATATTTATACTATTTATATCTGACAGTGAAAAAAAAACACAATATAAAGATTACACATAATAAAACAAAAGTGAAATATTTAGTTTCCCTTCACTCTAATAAATTACTGTTTCAATGGTATATTTTACTGTAAGTGTACTTTTTTGGAGTACAGATTGAAATTGAAATGACTGGAATGATTGGAAATATTCACGATTATTAGTTTTTACGATATTCTTGTGACCTGAAACAATCACTATAATCAATTAAGCGAATAATCCTGGCCTCCGCCCTCTGTAGTTTGTACCTGCAGAGGCTGCACACGAAGCACTGTGGGTGGTAGGTGCGTCCCAGGGCGGACACCACTTCTCCGCTGATGTACTGCTCACAGCTGTCACACTGCGTCCCGTACAGCCGCTGGTAATCCTCTGTGCAAATGTACTCCCCCGAATGATGGAAGAACCCCGACTGGACCAGGTCACAGCCACAAACTGCAGGCCAAACACACACGAGATACGGTCAAGGGTTGTGACTTCTCCTCACACCGAAAGGGAAGAGTTTGAGCTCAGAGTTTAAGCAGAAGAACAAAGAAACATGTGCTTTGAAGTGGGTTTTAAGTGCAAGAAACCATTTGTGAGGACTACAAATGTCAATATAAACAACCCCGCCTAAGGCCCAAAGTCACTGGGATAGGCTCCAGTCACCCGCGACCCCGAAAGGGAACAAGCGGTAGAAAATGGATGGATGGATGTATCTACAAAACTGCAAATAGGAATGAGTTTTATTAAAGATATATTAAGATGTATTTCTGTATGCCACTTAACTCTTTAGATATGAATCAGTGGTGGAAGAAGAACAAAGCGGAAATCAAAGTATGAAAAAATCTACTGAAGTAAAACATTTGAAGTACCCCTTTTGAATTTATCTTTTTAGAGATATTTTCAGACAGATTTTGAGATCTATTAAAGAGTCAAAGCTGGTTATATATATCTTTTGTTTGTATGTTTTTGTTTACTTGAAGCTGGCGTGTTAAACTCAAACTATGGGTGGGCTAAAACAATAAAGAATGAGAGAGAGTGTAAACACTGTATGGATGGATGTGTGGGACTAGTTCTTCTAAACTGACAATGAGACATTGTTTTAATATACTAGTAATTTGTGTAGTATTTTATTGGCTTGTACCAGGGAGGAAATGAGCAGTTTTGCCATAACCCTTAAGTATTGTTCATTGTTTTAATGTGCACCCTCCCTCAATAACAAATAAACTGGACTCAAACAGTCAGAAATGTATTGTTTTGGGCCTCAAAACATGTTGCACCTGGTTTAGAAGAAGACCGAAGAGGATATTAGATGTAGACAGACACAATGGAGAAGAAAAACTGTAAGTACGGAGTCAAAAGAAAAGTTGATCTTAATTGTGGATGAAAAATATCAGTGTTAATTGGACACGGAGTTGCTCATCCCTCGAGGGCCTGCTATAAATAGAAAAGTCAAACCTTGTGTGTGACATAATCCAGTCAATTCCAGTTTCACCGTCTGCTCGGAGGTGAAGTGGTGAACAGGAGAGAGGGTCCGGGGGGCTTAAAGAGGTCAAAGTGTCCCTCTAACCCAAATAATCTGTGTCAGGATTACAGCAGACTCACAATCTACTATAATCTGTTAATTCATAGTTAGTAAGTATGGTGGGGTAGTGTCTGGCCTGTGTGTTCAACTTAATGAACACGAGAATACATTTGTTATGAGGAGAGGGGATTTTCCTACATTAAAAAGGGTATGTGTATATTTACTGTGTATAAGTGTTTTTGGTAGACTAAAGACACAGTACATTGATTAATCGACTAAAGAGAAGACGTGAAGAAGTAGATGTCTGTCCCAAAACTCCAGCTGACTCACTCCATTCTCCTTTCAGCTGTTCATTTTCATTATCCTTTTCAAATAAAATAAAAACTAGGACACCATCGACCGATCAATCAATCGACTAAACAACTACAACTACAGCCCTAAATCCTACGCTATATTAATTTGGAAAGTCCCCAGATACTTTTGATGAATTACAGTACTGATTTCAACCTCAACAACAACAAATACATATTTTAGTGCATTATTTAAAGACATAACACAAAACCTGCACTCATAAACATATCAATATCTTGAATGACCGATTTCCTCTTTTTCATAAGACATACAATCTCAACTAAAATGTTCAAAAGGCAAACCACAGTTTTAATTCCACTTAAAGCTTTAAAACTCACTTCAGGCTCTAGCTACATTTAAACTTGAACAATGAGACAAACACGTAAGAGGAGGAAGAATACGCACTCAACCTGTCTCCTCTACACAAACATGTCATGTGATCACCAGCAGCCATCTTGGTTCTAGTCGTTAATGTCAAAAGATTTAAACCGCAAAGGAAATCTGCATCAAACTACTCAAATATCATAACAAAATCTCAAACATCATTTATACGACCACACATTACATCGTACAAAACTTTTGAAAAAAACGTTTGAAAACCCAAATGTAGCTTCGTCGCAGCGAGTTATAAGTAAAATGCTAGTCAATAATTAGCATTGTCGATTAGCATTCAGGTCAAACATAAAGTACTCTAACAAATCTTCTAGAAATATTGGTTCTAAGTGTCTGAAACTGTGAATTAAGTTTTATAGTAATTTAGAGCTTTTAGTGCTTACAATAATGAACATCTTTGCGAGTAATAAGTCCACGTAAAGCTGTTAAAGGACCCGATATCTACGCTGACTGCCCTGGGGGACGTTAGTGGGCAATATGTCTCCAACCTGCTGCAATTAAAGTCTATAATTGATATGTGACGCTTAGTAACTGCTTTGTTGGGTGAAGTATTTACTCCTGAACTAGAGATTCCAGGTTTACAGTACATTTCTAAGCTTTGTAGTTGAAATTGTCAGTAAACATAGATATAGCGGCTCCCTATGGTCTTGTAAATACAGCCATAAACAGTGTGTTCCAGTCTATTATTCACAGTAAAGTAAAAGGGTCTGATCCTGTACGAGCAGCAGATCCCAGTGTCTCCCAGTGTCTCCCAGTGTCTCCCAGTGTCTCCCAGTGAATTGAACGTCTGTCTCAAATGAAGATAATGGCCTTAAGTCCAGCAAAGTGAATGAGCCGATCCAGAGCAGTGGTAAGTGGCTCAGAGACAGCAGCTCACAGACACACTATAAAGAAGACGTCTGGAGAGTTTCCCCTGTCTCGTTGTAAAAATGTCTGTAATGTTTATGAGTTTTATGAGTTTAGACTATTATGAAGTTGATGTTTTAAAACTGAGCAGCCGTTATCGTTTGAACAATAGGTTTTATAGCACAGTGTGACTCTTTTTGTGTATAAACCGTGTATTCCGTTTTTGCTGTAATAGTGTTACAATACAATACTAACGTTTACAACTCAACTTTGATACACATCAGTGGTGCCATGACTTTTATGGATGGGCAGATTTAGGGTGTGTCAATATCTAGTGGAAAACATTTGTACTCAAAAGTGAAAAAACAACAACACAAACATGAAGCTGGCCTCAAACCCTTGTCTATAGTTAATTAGTAAGTCAACTTTATTTATAGAGCACCTTCCACCGATAGAAATCACAAAGTGCTTCACAGAGAGAAATAAAAATCAGGAGGAAAGTGTACGATAAAGAATAGAGCCATAGGACAACCAGCTTGTCTAAATAAAAGTGTCCATAGCTTCTTTTTATCAGAGTCTGCCGTACGGAGGGCCATGACAGAGCGTTCCATAACAGCCTGATAGGACATGTCCCCCGGGGTTTAAAACAGGTCTTTGAGACTATCAAAAGGCCCTGACCTGAGGACCGGAGGGCCCGGCCAGAAGTATAATGGTGCAGCAAGTCAATGATATACTGAGGTCTGTTTAGAGCTCTATACGTTCAAACCAGGACTTTAAAATCAATACGAAACTGAAAAGAAAGCCAATGTAATGAAGATCTAATTGGAGTGATGTGTGTTTGTTTGTTCGCTCCGGTTAAAAACCTTGCAGCAGCGTTTTGTACTAATGCAGGCGTTTAAGTGAGGGTTTCTTTTTCAAGCAAAATGAGAAATACAAAAGTTGTGTTGCATAGTGACACACACATGTTATTAGTCAACCACAACTTGCCTTGATTGTCCACTGATACAAAGGAATCAGATAAGATATTCCTTTATTTGATCTTATTCCTTTGTATCAGTGGACAATCAAGGAATAAGCTCCATACTCAATAATAGTTTTGATATCACAATAACGATATGACAAGGCTCTTTCTTTTACAAAATAAACTTTAATTTTCAACACAATATAATATTACTTTTTATGTTTCCATGTGGTCTTTTACTAGTTCTGATGAAGCTCAAGATTGCTAACATGGTTTTGTAATTGATTGAAAAACATTATTATTGTACGTAATGAATGAGGATGATTATAAAGGTATATTCTTATAAATGTATATTCTTATAAATGTTTTGCCTTGAACAAATGGTGCAATAATAAATTACGTGAGAGTTAAAAGGTTAAAAGCTGCTTTATATAATCCTACACAAATACATAAATTCAAGCATGTTTCTAACCATGAAAGCAAAACATGAACTACAGTTTTGGCAGGATGCAACGCAAGATGTGATTTTCTCCAAGCTAAATTCCACTTTCCAAGCACAAGTAAAACTAAGACGTCAGCGCTGAACATTTAAATTATTTGTGCTTCCTCTTTGTCCCTGTCACGAGTTGTTATCCAGCTCCATAACTTCAAATGTCACTGTGACCTTTGTCCAACCATCGTCCGTCCAATTGTCCACAAGATGAACACCAGCTGCACATTTTACCCACACGTGCATGTGGCAGCTTTTCATTATTTCTGTGCTTTTCACAGCCTCATTTGTAAACTTGTAGTCGTGGCCTTGCTTTTCTTGTCGATGGAGTTCACACATTTATCACTGTCTAAATAAGAAGTGATTAAATTAAGGAAAACAAAGGAAGAGAAGCTGCTGAGGCTTGTGCTCTCTGGAGGGAGCAACAGCAAGTCCCGGACTGCCCACACAATATCAGAAACAATAATTAACATCTTCACGATGCCACTGTGTGCTCTGCAGAGAGGCAATTGTTGTTAGTGTCTTTGTTTTGCTTAGTTTTTAATATTGGCTAAAGATGCTTCTGTTTAGAAAATGTGTGTGTGTTTGTCCAGTCGACTGGATCACATTCTCTTTTTATCATCTTCTACACATAAACAAACATCGAGGTTTAAGATTCAACCTTCCGGTCGTTTATTATAGTGTTTTGAAGCCCTGGAGCGGGAGACGCCCGGAGAATTCTGATGCTGATCAGGTACTCAGTGAGGAGGGAGCCAAAGTCAAGTTACAATAGGATGCAGATGGCCCATTACAGGGCAGTTATAAAACAAAGAAGAGCAGTCTCATGTGAAACCAAAAACTCCCTTTATCAGGAGGTCCCGCCCAGTGGGCGGGGCTTACTCAGAGCAGGATATTCCCTGAGTTCCCGGACTCGGTTCACAGATTGAGAATGACCTTGGTTGAGTCGAAACGTTTTGAGTCCAGATGATGCAACAGGATTCTACAGATGCATCTTAACCTCACATGTTGTCTTATCCATGGGCTTCAGAGTGAAGAGGAATGAGCGCAGTTATGAAGGTATTCAATAATTCAAAACAAAATATTCTATGTTTTGAATGGAAATGCAAAAGTAATCAAAATGGTGCAGATTAACAGAGGCTGGAACATGTACATAAAAATGACTCTAAACTGGCTCCGCTCCGTTCACTTCATCACATCCTCAGTCCCTGAAGCGTTTATCTCACACAAACAGAAGGAGGACTCTTTGAGCCGGTGGCGATGGAGACGGAGGATTGTATTTCACAGATTTACAATGTAATTATGCAGAAAATGTCAGCTCCACGTGGGCCTTGAATCCTAATGTGAGTCCATACGTTTCCCTCTGTTACATGACATTTAGACCACCACAGAGACAGAGCGCACTTGGACATGTCGACCGAGGCTCTCAAACGAAAGGACGAGATCATTTAACCGTCTGACCTTTCACGTGTCACCTTTGACCTCTGCGTGACCCCTAATGACCCCCTCTGTTGGTCTGAACTCGAGCTTTCAGAAACTGTACAGAAAGTATTACCAGAAGAGATGTCACAATATTACATTTTACTGTTTTTGTGCTTTACCAGAGATAACTACAGTTCCTGCCACAAAAACAGAGATAAAATGATTCTTTATATTTAGATGTATTTTATTTGGACGATACACAGAAGCAAAAAGACTTATTGCGCTTCTAAAACTGTAACTTATCATTACGTTTTAGTTTCATGTATTGTGAACTGAATAATCACGATTACCGTAACCTGATAATCTTGACACTAAATATATAAAAGTATAAATAAGTCTCACTAGGGTCGATTGTCCAGAGTTCAGATGTGAATTTGAAATGTTTGTATTAATAGTAAAACTGTTCATTGTTCTTTGTTAAATGTTAAATACCTGTTTCTTCTGGGATTTATCCAACGATGTGCAGGATGTGCCAAAACAACACCTCACGAAACCCCAGAGTCTGACACATCTTAATGAATTATACATGAAAGAATATCACTGACACTTTTCCAATACTTATGGAGCGAGAGTCTAAAGAGCCTAAAGAGTCTAAAGACGTTCTGTTGACAGTTCCATCATTCTGTTTCTCTCTCGTCCTCAGAGGAACCTCGGGCAGTGACCTCTGACCTCTCGGGCTGATTCCCACAGCACCAGGCCGTGTTCTAAAGCCTTTCACGGTAAATAGAAATGTGAAACTTCATCCACGCATTCCCACATATTTCTGCAGAGACTTGTGGTGCTGGAAAGTATATTTTCTGTTGTTTAAGTTTTGTCGTTTATGTTGAAAAAAGGAAGGGGTTAAATACAAACTTTGTCTCATTCCCCTGGCAAATAATGAATGAATCTGGTCGTTTTATCTAGTTTCTTTTGAATCTATTTTTGCTTGTGCATCTGCCTGAATCATCACTCACCATGCTCAATAAACTAAAAACTAAACTAAAAACTAAACTAAAAAATAAATGAATAAATAAATAAGAATTAAAAAATAAAATAAAAAAATTAAATAAAAACTAAACTAAAATAAAAACTAAGATAAAAACTAACCAAAAACTAACCAAAAAAACTAAAATAAAAACTAAACCAAAAACTAAACTAAAAACTAAACTAAAAGCTGAACTAAACTAAAAACTAATCTTTAAGTATTTCCTGACTGCAAAGTTATTCCAACATATTTGAGGAATAATGACATAAATAGTGTAATTATTTTTGCACTTCTTTGAGCGTCACTTAATAGTTGAAGTTTTGGTGAAAATGGCATGTACTGCTTTGTCTTTTGCTGTTTATACATTCAAATTAATTGGTTATTTTCTGTACAATTGGTTAATTGGACAGAAAATAAATCAGCCTCCGTACACAAAACTTAAAAGGTGCACTATGTAACTTAAATCTCCATGGAAACAAGCAAGAAATACACACTTGCCATCACTGCATATTCTAGTGCCTCTGTGTCACTTGAAAAGAGACATGATTGCTGCATCGAGGATCACGTATTGTATCTGGATGAAAAGAAAAGAGGAAACGCATGTCTCAATGTGTCTTCTGTGTCTCTCGTGTCTTTCTCAATGTGTCTTCTGTGTCTTGAGAGTGGTTTGGACGAAGGCTGAAGAGTGCAGCTGTCAGAGAAGAGACTGTGAGAGAAGCTGCTGGACCGCTCGCTGTCCAGATCAACTCTAATGAGCCGGAAGAGGAAATACACTCGTGAAAGTGAGTTTAGGCTGTCAAATTCTGGTGATGGAGTTTTGTAGAGTTTGAAGACTTTCCACCTCGGACTGCAGGAAACTGGACATTATTGTGATATGGACATTTCTGTTGTAAATGTAATGGTTTATCTCACTAATAATATAGAACTAATACATGGTACACTTTATTTTTGAAAAGTTTCTATTAAAATAAGAGGTAATTACTGATAATACTGACTCTGACTCACTTCAACTGTAGTCAAACATCATTTTAGTCGATCACTCCAAGACAATAACATATTTTAAGTTAAAAGACAGAACGATATACTTCACGATAGGTTAAGATCACGTGATTCCTGAGCTTCATTCATTCATTGATCAGAATTCTATGGTCCGATTTAGCACATAAATCAACAAAAGCTACAGCATGTTGAGTAAGTCTGTGGAGCCAGTTTGGATATTGCTTTCCCAAACTGTAAATCTCCTCTAGACTTTTATAAAAGCCTCTGCCCTTCATCTTAAACTATGACAACCTCACGCTCTATAACGTGGCCACGATCTGCCGCATTCTTTTTCGTATCGCAGCCGTTTATCACGAGTAAACGTCCGTCGCTTTACAGACTGATGAGATGAAGAAACCCAAGGCTGCAGGTGCCTCTTCACTGCCACCGAAACTACGACCGACTGGACCCTGAAGTCTAAAAAAGTGGAGAAACAACAAGACTCGGTGTCCCGTTCTCAAGGTTTCTCATCTAACTCCAGTCGAAAGGATCATGCATCCTCCAGAAACAACCCAAGGACACTTGTGTTTACCTCAGCGCACACTAAGTGACTTCCTCCTGGCAACGGGCAAACGCACAGGACGCATTATGCTAACTCCACTCAAGCTTTTAACCCTTGTAAATGTTTCTCCTTCTCGTTTACACGCTCGACGCCGTGTTAGAGCGATCCGTGCACGTTCGGGTCATCGATATTCGGCTTCAATCAAGACGGTGATTTCCACCATCTTTACCGTTGCTCTGTGCTAACTTTGGCTGTGACTTTTCTCCCCGCAGCAAACGTCGGATTCGGAAGCGTCCAGCAGCATTTTTGGCATGAATGAAAGCAATTTTGCCGCTCTCCATAGTCAGTGCTTTGTTGTGATGATGTTTACAGTGGAAATCAAGTCACTGTCAAGTTGTTTTAGATCAATATTGTGACTTTAAATGTGCAAAATATAGAATAATGATTATAATGATGAATAAAGAACGATATAGTGGAGAAAAGCATAAGAAATCTGAAAGTGAACACGTAATAGACTGGACTTTTACACTCTTCATGGTTAGACAATCTCTTCAACAATAAATCTGACAATCCTTTCTTCTCAAACCTGTATTTAAGTTCAACCGCAGGTCATTAAAGCTGCACAACTATTGAACTTTTGCATTTGCATCTACGGCTGTGATTTACGGCCCGTCGTTCACTGCTCGAGGTGACGGATGGATTTGTTACAAAAAAGATGCAAATAAAGATGAACGGAGGAAAGAAAAAGTCAAATTAGTTGATGCAGTTTCTATAAATATGGCTTATGATGATGCAGCCAAAACTTGATGAGTAAATAACAAAAGCTACGACTCGCTAGTGCCGAGTGAAGTTGTGTTATTACTTAAAACTTGCAAACAAATCATTCTACAACCCTGCAATATTGATCAAATGCTAATCAGTCAATCAATTATTTTTGCTTGATTTAACCTGTATTTATTCTCCAGATTGAGAACGACAACCTGGTCTTCATAATATTACTTATGTTCACTCGTTTTGGTTTAAACATTTCATATCACTGCGTTTTCCTCGGCCTAACATATCTAAGACAAAATAGTGACTTGAACTATTGAAAGTTACAAACAGTTTTGAGATTTTCTAAGCTTCACATTCTACTTTGATTTGATTCTTGTGTCCAAATGTTTTCTGAAATGGTTTTTTGCACACGTTCTTCTGTTGCAGGCGAAGTCGAGAAAGTCACATGCAGACAATAGAGGAGAGAAAACGATAAGGAAATGCCGCGGCGCTGCAGACTTTGTCCTTGAGTCGGGAGCAAAAGCAGCAACAGCAGCTGAACCGTGACAGAGCCGAGGATCTGCAGAGGATCTGGAAAGAGCCGGCTGTAACTCAGTCGCATGCACGGCAGAACTGGGACTAAATTGGGACCAAAACGTGGAACTAAACCTGGGCTGACGCAAAGAACTAGAACAGCAGCAGGCCAAGTCTAGTACAGGACGAACCCACATCAAACCGGGATCAAAACCAGAACAAGTGTGAACACAAAGTCCGCGAGGTCAGCGGTCGAAAAGGTGCTCAGATGTGGGCAGAAACTCTTAGTGAAGTAACTGGAAGAGTAACTGTCTGGGCGTAACATCTGAGCTTTGTGTGATTGGGGCGAGGGAACATTTTCAAAGGAAAGACACATAAATGAGAAGAGCTACATCATAATCTGAAAGAAAATCTGTCAAGAAACACACACTTTGCTTGGGAAAGACCCAACAAAGCTTATTCAAAGAGTCAAACAAGGACAGGGGAAGTCTGTTAATGAGCAGAGGAACCGTTCTTAATGAGAAGCGTTGAAGCCGTGGCGATAACAGAAGAGGAAGCGTGCGGGAGTCGGGGGAGGGATTTGAGCTGAAGCCATCAGACCGAGCGCGGGAGGAAAAAGAGACAAGGCTTCCCAAAGGAGGTATCAATGAGTCCATCGATCTGTCCGTCCAGCCGACCTACCCCACCTTATTTGGCAAACAGTGATTTTTATTATTATTATTATTATTAACCTTTATTTGACCAGGTAAAAACCCAGTGGAAATTGCAACGTGTTGTCATGAAAACATTTACACACTAAACATGAGATATTCAAGAAAGATCAGAACAGAACTGCATTTAAAAGAAGCGAGTTCAGGTTTGACTGTTTTACCTGAACAGAACTGAAGAATCCTGTGACAAATGTCTGTGCTTTTAAATGCAGTTCTGTCCATACTTGATGTACAAACACATGAGCTCTCTAACCACAGATAGTCGCATGGATTAGACACAGTATGTTACAATGCTAACTCTATATAAAAATAATAAAAATATATAAATTGCTTTTATTTTTTTCAAATCACGTGGCCTTAGTTGGAACATAGATCAAGACAATTCACTACTGCACTTTAAAGAGGTCCACTTTGTCTTTTTTATAATGTGTTTATGTGTTTGTTTAGTTGATTGTTTTACTGTGATACTTGTTCAAAGCAGTATATAAGTAGTTCACATACTACATGCTTTAGTAATAACACGATCAGTATGAATGTTGACTGGATAAAGTAGATCCTTGTGACGACTTATACTGTAAACATTTATTACCGTTGCTCACTGTGATTGAACAAATCATTCTGAATTTGTTGAAGGGCATTTTTTGTGATTCTATAATATTCATTACAACATTTACATCAGGAAGGGCATCTGGCATAAAATCTATTCTGAATCAATGTTTGACTCGCTGCCTCTTTCATTTCATTGATTCAAACATCGACAAAATCCAATATTTTTTATGTTCGTATTGTTAAACACTTTATTCAATACTGTATTTTGTTCCACAAGATTACACGGTTTATCAAATCAAATATTGTAACTATGGGCGACAGGAGAGAGCCGGGGAAAGATTACGGGGACTGTTTTGGACCACTTCATCAGTCCTCAGTCCATTAGCCCAAAGTCATTCACAGAAGGATCAATTAGAGCTAATAATAACACATTTATATCAGAGAGAGAAAGAGCTCTGAGGCCAGTAAATATTGACCGTGTCGTCTCCTGAAGTGCACCTCGTGACCACAAGAGGAGCCACTCAAACTAATACATCAAACATCTGCTCATGGTTAAAAGTGCTTTACATTAAACTCAGCTTTGTCGCAGGCTCGCCTCTCCACAGATCTGACCTCACACTCACACGTAAGGCTTGTTGGGGGCAGTATATTGACTTAAATGTTACAGTCATTTCTACTAAAGCTGATGACGTGGCAACAGAACGGTTACTTCTTGCCTGATATTGATCATTATAATTTCAATTTAATTCAAATTTTCTTTCTCAAAGTCTGAACTCTGCCCCAAACTACATGCTTTTATTGACAAAGGACTGAGCACATGGACATAAAACATTACAATCAACAACAATAAATGTAAGATGAAAAAAGTATCGTCTCTATGTCTAAGAATAAGTGTTGTTTTATGATTACTGTAGCATCAAAATACTCGTAATAAAGCCTTGGTAGTGTGAAATGTTAGTATCATGACAGCAGCAGCAGAGTCCTGTTATGATCTGACTGTGAGGACGTTGTAATGTGCATTAAGAGTGTTATTTGCAGGAAGGAGCAGCTCTGGGATGTGTTTAACTCGCTGACTTCACAGAGCTTTTGCTGACCACAGCCCTGAGCCGGCCTTCAGCTGCTGCACACAGAAGCACAGCCGCGCTAACGCTAATATCACAATGTGTATTATACGAGACAAACTTTAACTCTAAAGGTTCATATTCATATAGATACACCCCGTTTGACATGTTTAACGACACAGAATAAAGAGCTTTGTCTGGCTCCTTGGTTTGGGTTGTTATTTTTGCCTGATCTGACCAATGGGAACTAAACTAATGACCGAATGTGTTTATTGGATTTCTACTAAATCAATGAGCAAAGCACCAAATCTTTGTAACTCTGAGGTGAGATAAGTTTGATTTTGTTCTAAATGATAAATGACCAATGAGCAAATGTATTCATGTGTGGAAATAAACTAATCTGCAAAGCGCTACTTCATAAATTATTAGAGAAATGTGTATTCTGGACCCCAAAACAGCCTTTCAACATCCAAAAACAAATAAGGATGAAGAAGAATAAGATAAACTACAGTTTACTCAGTACATTTAAATCAAAGGTTGTATAACAGTTTTTTGCATTTGATAGCAACATAAAGCTAAAGCCTTAGAGAATGTCATAATTGTACGATGAGATACATTTTTTCTAGAAGCCTTTGTCATCTAACTGTCTCTATTGCACTCTTTTCTTTTATGTCTTAATCTATTTACACCTTACCCTTTTTATTTTTTGTTTTATTTATTATTTATTTATTATTTATGTATTATTTATTTATTTTTCATTTATTATTTATTTACTATTTATTTAATATGTATTTATTATGTATTTACTATTTATTTATTTATTATTTATTTATTATTATTTATTTATTATTTATTTAAATATGTATCTGGGACTATTTTGAGGTAGTACCCTACACCTTTAAAGCTTAAAAATAGCACCTTTTAAATGTATTTTTCATTTTAATTTTGTATCTAGTAAATTTAATTGCATTTCTGTTTCTGTAATTTCTCTGTGATTTTAATGCATTTTTGCTGCTGTGTGAAGAACTTTGATTTGCCTTGTGTGTGAAATGTGCTCTACAAATAAACTTGCCTATTGCAATAATTCAATATTCCATCACGCAAACAGGATGTGGGTGTGGCCTGATGTGCGCGCGGGCGTACCAGCGGGCGTGGTCCGTACCTTGGCAGGTGAAGCAGTGGCCGTGGAAGTGCGAGGACTTGACCCGGACCACCTCCCCACGACACGCCTGCCTGCAGCGGCCGCACACGATCGGGGAGCCGCCTCTGCTGGACGCCGGGGATCCGCTGGTGTTGCTGTTCCCGCCGTAAAGGCCCGACTGGTACTGCACTGTGCACAAACATGACCGTGAACATGTCAAAACGCGTGGACCGGAAGGAGGCGCAAAAAGGTTGTCACGAGGTGGAAGCGTGTGCATCGTTTATCGACCTTTATCGTGTCTTTCTACAGAGCGAAACTGAAGCTTTGATCTGACAACACGAGCGATAAAACGTGGCGTCTTTTGCATAGATCAATGAGAGTCTCAATGTTTTTTAAAATGTATTTATTTCTAATGAGTCACATGATCAGGGTAACAAACTGAGATTCGATATTGTGATCAATTAAATCTATAAAGAAGAATAGTGGCTGCGCAGGGGGACGCGGCGGCGGTTTTGCTGATGCGCGGATTGTCAGATTTCCTCTTCGGTCCGTCTGGTCGCTCTAATCTCTGCGTATCTGCCCAAATATATTCACTGTGCTTCCAACTACAACACCATTTCTCACTGATATCTTGTACTTTTTTATCTTTTATTCGCCCACACTCTCCCCGCTAGGACACGTTCAAGCAGTAAGATTATAAAGCGTCTGAAAGTATCATAATAAAGTCGATATTTGGTCTTCTCCTCACACACAGAAGAGTAGGTTTAAGAGTAAGTTTCACCGTCTTTTCTTATGAAGCAGGTCAAAGCGAGTGGACAAATCCCTTTCTATCTACTATTCATCACTTTGAAAAGCGTTCACGTTGATTACTCTTTCCATTTTGCTTTGATCTATACTTAGAGTTGATCTGGATTATTACTTTGTTGAAGGTCTTTTTAAAAAATCCATCTCAAAAAACACTTTTTAAAATTACAGGCTGAATTAAATAGTGATTTTGCACAACATTTTTTTTACATTACTCATATGCTCGGTACATATTTTACATACAGATTATTTTGGTTGATTAAAAATGTGTACGTGGAGGAGTTAAATGATCAAACTGACTCATTACAGTGGCTAATTAGTATAGAAAGGATAATATGTCAACTATATGTTTGAGAACCTACATCAGCACTCAGATGTGATTGTGATGTGTGTGTGGTATCCTTATATTTCAGGAGGTAACTGAAGCCATCTGCTGCGTGTTCATACTTCCTCGTGATTGGTGGATGCCCCTGTCACTCACACGCAGCACGACGGAGGCGGAACATGTGGAGTTTGTGGGGAAGTGTCTGTGTTTAACCATCACGATAAGACAATTCCACCCCAATAGCAGCTTGTCGCAGGTTACAATTCAATTTTCAACATGTTTTATGGCTCAACTTGGTGTGATTGGTTTGTTAATGTCGCGTTACAGTGTAAAGATTAGACCATTTTAACACGGGAAGCTCACATCTATGGACTCGTCACATGGATGCGAGCAGCTACAGTGATCCATTCATCTCAGTTTGTTTACAGTCACTATCCTCCATGTTACACAATCTCCAACGTGAATATACAGACAGGCACAGCAGGAAGGTGACAACAACAACAACAACAGGGGAAGAGAGAGAGAGAGTGGAGTGTAGTAGATCTAAAAATGTTTTGAGAAAATTAAAAATAAAAGACTAAAACTGGGTTGTCCCTGAATAACAACAGCGAGACGATTGTGGAGGAGCTGGAAAAGCTGCAGCAGCAGATGGGAGAGCAGAGGAACAGAGACCAAAGCCACCTGTGAGGAAGAGAGGAAGAGGGGAAGGAGGGAAGGAGGGAAGGAGGGAAGGAGGGAGAGAGAAAACAGATAGGGACAGATGAGAAGCAGAGAGGAGTGAGAGGGAAAAGAGTGAGAGAAGAGCGGCGTGCATGTGTAAGGACTTATATTAACGCTTCATGATTTAGCTGAAATAAAGACGATGACATGACTGAGTTCAGATGAATATTCAGTTAAACAGTTAAGATTTAAATTAAATATCATTGAAATGTTGTTGGTCCCAAGCTTGGATGGACAGATACATTTAAAGGGGACATATTAGGGGTGACGACTTTGATTTTTTTGATTTTGTGTACACTTAAATGAGCTGTATGTAACTGTTTAGCCACAACATAATGGTTTTATTGCACTAAAAATGCATAAAAATATGTGAGCGAGCTTTTATCTCCACATAATCCACTCTTTCTCCAGTTTGTTTCCGTGGAAATGTTGTTTCCTTAGCTATAATATCCCACAGTATGCCATCAAACGTATCTTTCTACCCGGAGATGGTTTTAACTCTCTGTTTCCATGGAATTCTGCACTTTTCACCTCCTGAATGTTACATTACTGCACCTTTAAAAATCGTTATATTGCCTTGAAGAGGTTCCGGAACTCACCCGAGTCTTCTGAAAGTTCACACTTCATTGCACTTGTTTAATGCTCCTGTCACTCACTCAAATAGGTGTGGGAAAAGTGTCTTTGTTTGAGCACATTAGTGACAACGATTTGATCAAAAAAGCAGATTGTCAGGAACGAGATCACTGTATCACCCAGCCCCAGGACTTACTGTATTATGCAAAATCAACGTTAATGTGCTTTAAACCTCGTTACGACAATGCTCCCTCATCATTATTTCACTCAAAGTTGTATTTTGATTGATTCATGTTTGAGTTAATCCTGTATTGTCCTGCAACAGAGCGCTCACCTGCTCCCGATCTGCACTGGCGATTATTTAAAACATTAAGACGCAAGAATAAAACCGTCTAAATGACAATCTGCTGCTTGTCACTATGAAGAGGCGGGACCTGTTTCTATTACCAAGCAGTTCTAGATCAATATTGCAGCTTACAATGAACAAATTATAAAATGATGATCTACTTATGTTATAGATCAATACTTAACACCTAAAAAAAGCGTAGTAAGTCTCCTTTAAAACGCCACCTGAGAGGAAAAGGAAAGAAACGTGTCCCAACGTCCATAAGTTCAGGTTATTCACAGTTTATTGTCACAGTTTTGATGGCACAAACCTTGTGTTTCCCAGGTCTGTCTAGTCACATTAATGTCAGAATGTCTTTACCTTTTATCCCCACACACTCTCCTCCAAGAAACATTTAGTCCGTAAGAGCGAAAACCTTCTGAAATCATCACTATTAAGTTGATGTTTGCTCTTCTCATGTAGAGAAAGGCCAGGGTCCAAGTAGCTAATTATGCAAAAATGTAATCAAACACAATTACCTCAGTCTAAACGAGCTTTCAGTGTTATCATTGTCGTTTGCTTTATGACCACGCTAACTTATAAACAACAAGCATCTAATCGCAGACTAATCCTGCTGTTGCGTCATCGGGCAAGGCATTTCCCCCATTGCCACGAGGATGGGGAGTCAGTCTTCTTCAGAGAGTCACGTGATGTCGCTGTGACGTGTTCGCTCAGCTGATTTACACAGGTTCGGGTACCGAGTTTCCCTTCCCTCTTTCAACTGACGATGAACTGGGACGAGGGGGGCCTTTTCGCTGTCACACACCTGGCATTCTGCACTACAGGAGTCGGACTGCAGATGGCGCTGTCGTCCTGCCTCTACCGGCACGGACAAGACGCATCACGGCAACGTCACGTGATTCTCTGAAGAAGACTGTGAGTGAGCGGTCGAAACTGTCAACAGGTAAACAAAACAGAAGTCTGATCTGTGATACGATAATAATAAAGAATATTTTAAATAAGAAGCTAAATAAACCTAAGAAATTACTATTATAATTGATCGAACATGGCCATTGCCTGATATCTTGATGCTGTTTCTTGTTTCGGTCCAAGGCTGACCAGGAACATCCCACACAAGCTGCAGTTTTGGGAATTCCCTGGAAACGTACTCGTCTATGTAAAAAAAAATATATATATGTATATACATATATATATATATATATATATATATATATATATATATATATATATATATATATATATATATATAATATCTGCCTTGTTGCTTTGGAGATATGCAAAATGAGTCAAATGTCTTCAATTAAAAGTATCAAAATGACCTAAAAGAGACAGTAATCTCTTAAAAAAGGATCTACTTTGATATCCCTGCTCTTTATTGGCTCTTTTTATGGTCCAATCATATTTTGAACCTCAACCATGACATTGACAGGCACTTTGCTGATTTACTTATTTTAAAATATTATCTGAATATTGTACATACAAAATTGAGATCTTCCTTTTTGTCGCCCACGCCCACGTTTCGCCGCCACAATTTTGCCAATGTTAAAGGTGGTTTTCAGCCACCTGCTTCTCTCCATGGAGATATTATTGCATTTCCCCGCTCAAACAAATCAAAATCTTTACACTATACTAAATATGCTAATATTCAGTTTAGCTTGAATCCACTTGATGCGTGATCTGCACATGTAAACACCTCCCATCACCTACAGTAGTGTCACTTCTTTAAGTATAGATCACTCCAAGGGTTCAACTGACTTTGATTAAACTTGTTCTTGACATTGTTGAGTTGTGGCCTTTTGGAAAACGACCCCTGTGACATTTTAAGGTTGTCCCGCGAGAGGACGGCGCGAACACAGGGGGTGGGACACTGTCACTGTGGATCAGGCGGGAACATCATAACAACTGAGGCCTCAAGGGCGGAGGGGAGATTTAACACTATCAAATATTTATGGTGACCTGTGGCCTTGCAGCTAAACAGCCTGAATAAAAACATTGAGTGCTCTTGATAGGAGTCACACGCTCGCCTCCCCCGTGCAGGACATTCGGGGTGAGCTGGAGTCTGGAGGCCGCAGTAAACCAGGCGAGCTGAGGAGACTTTATGAAACGTTAGTTGGTTAAAATGCTGGAACTAACTTTATATTATATGTGTTATTATTTCAACTTGATTAACTTAACTTAATCAACATTTTAAGCACTGGTGAAGGGGATTTTGTGGCAATGCCGCTGTATTATTTCCAGACAGAGAAGATAATAATAAAATTGCTTTGTCATTATAGTGTTGACAGAAATAAGTTGCTATACGAGACGCGTGTTATGTAATTACACAGACAGAACCCTTTCGTGAACATAATACATTTGCAATAAACTACATGATCATCCTTGAGTCAAATAAACAGCTCTGCAAACTTGTGCGTGCGATTGTTGTGTTGAATCGCACTGTCAGAGCTTTCTTCTTGTTCGGTTACATTTTGACTTATACATAAACACATTTGCCGACCTAAACTAACATGTGACGACTGTGGATTTAAACATTTGACATCATATTTTGGACAGGAAACCCCCAAATTTGAGCAAAAACACAGGAGTTGGGACATCTTTAAAACGTTTACTTTTATAAATCAATGAATTACTACACACTGTTGATTGATTATTATTATGTTTTACTATTCCCAAGCACTTTTCCCTACAACATTCCTTTCACTGCGTCCTTGTCTTTGTTTCCACTCTTGCTCTGACAGACACATTACGTCCAAACACATGATGAAACGCGCTGTCACCGCCGGTCCTGCTGTAATCAATAACCTCAGCGGGAGCTCCAACTCTCTCCAAAGACTTATTGACAGCGCGGCCACAGCTCTTACCATTAGTGGAGCCGCTCATCTTGTTCTGGGCAAAAGTGGGACACGGATATTTGTATTTGGAGCAGGTTGTGCAGGTGTGAAAACGCTGCGTAATCCAAAACGCGCCTCCCGTATTCCACGCGCGTCCTTCCGGCTTTGAAACTGGGCTTTCACTCCAATTAAAAAAAAGAATAAAAGAAAAGAGCCCACGCTGCCCGGCTCTGCGTTAAACCCGAGCCGAGCCCCTTCTTCCTCCTCTCATCATCATCATCATCCTCCCGGGGTCCTTTGGCACCACTTTCTGCAGCTTCCCCCGCGGGCCGGAGCGCGTCTCTGTGGCCGGACACACGCGCCTCTCTCCCCCCCCACCGCCCCGCGGCACCGGCTGCAGCTCCGCGTCAGGCCGCGTCACAGCGAGGGCTGGAGCGGAGTTCGAGGAGGTTTTTTGTAGAGGAGTCAGGGCTGGGCTGTGACGGGGGAGACACGGGGGGAGACATGGGGGGAGACGTGAGACGGGAGCGACATCTGGCGGGTTCAAACGGTATCACACGGGTAAATGTTATAGCCCCAGTGCATATGTCATTATTTGTTTATTTATGTTGGTGAGGACAGTGCATGATAATGGACATGTTTGATATACAGGCTGTAAACACTGTTAACATCACAGTTTAGGGCTGTACTGTGCAGGTTGTGTGTCATTTGTGTGTAGTTTATGTTAATAATTGGACATGACTGTGATTTTATTTGCACATTCGGACACAATAAGCCAGGTTAAAAAGTGTGAGTTCATACGTAATGTTCATTCATGAGTTAGTAACACGTAAAATAGTTTCTTAGTTATAATTTATTTTTTATGATGTTCAATATGCTCAGAGAAGCAGAGAAATGTTCCTATGAAGAAGATTATCACAAATCCGAAGCACAATGCTTATCATGACTGAATGACTGAGTGTAAATGCTATATAACAGATAACTCTGATTTCCTTATTTGGAATAAATTCAGTGCTTCAACACAAAACATGATTGGACCATGGGTCATGATTAGATTATTGCATGTAAAATATCTGCTCTGACAGGATTATTTAGAAAGTTTTAAACATGTAGCTGTATTGAGACGCCACAAGAGGACAGTATCACTGTAGTATATACAGTACACACTGTCATCAGGTTTGTGAGAACTGTTCAGAACGATTATGGAGGTGTTTTAAAAAAAAGTTATTATTGTGATGAATTTAACAGGATTTGATGGATAAACATAAGCAAATAAATACTACCATTGAGTATTATGAATCTGAACATAGCCTTAACACTATCAGTATCGTACAGTTTATGGTCAGTAGTTTAAGCTAGTGATTTAAAAATATACTGCTGTAAACACATGCATGAAAGTTTGTTTAGAAACGCCTGTCTCTTTATATTCACTGCAGGATCCACTAAAAACCACTATTACCTACACTATTTACGATCATCAGCACAGCCTTGCCGTCACATTGGCCTGCAGCAGCTCTCACATTTAAAATATGTTTATACCATTAGTCTTCAGTGATTCCTGGCCCGGTGCCCAAAGCCTCTAACAATGTGTGCAATGTTTCCTGCAAACACTTCCTCACTGTGGCATGAGAATCCGAGCGGTCCCGGCTTTTGACATTTGAACGCTGTTTGCAGTAATATTGCACTGTTTTGCTGGAATTCAAGGTGTTTGCGTCCTCATTGGAGCGAGGCGGGAGAAGAGCAGGCCCAGATCATGGATGTATTATATTAACTACAGGGATGCAAAAGGTGGTGCAAAAAGGCCTCATTTTAAAGTGTTTGCGCCCTCGTTTCACGTTTAATGATGACACTTGATGGGAGAATATCATCTTTGCACTTTGGAACTCGGATTCACCCTCAGTTAGTTTGGTCTAGACCCGCGCCTGGTGAAGTGTCTTGCTCAAGGGCATCATTCGCATACTCTTGGGATCGTTTTCTTTAGAATTAACCTTCGTACACGTGTTGTTTTTGTACTTGTGTTTTGGTCTCGGCTCTTATTTGGGTCAGCAGTCTTTGGCCATCATTTCCACCTCCGACAATGAAGTGTGACTAAGATGAATGCTCTATTGTACGTTTGTCTGACGCCACGACAAAGGGACATTCTGTGCGCACTGATGCCTTCTGCAGATGCATGGTGAGCACAGCTGATGACACGACTGAGATAACACTTTCTCTTCAGGGCCCGGTTCAAAGCTGCAGCGTGACTTTTGTTTTTACATATGTCGAGGGTCCGGGTCAGTGGCGTCCAAACGATCTTCACCGTGGGCCACTTTGGCATGGCCCCCGCACCTTTAACACGGTTTCGAACATTCAGCGCTGTGTCTGTGCAATGTCTGGTGTTAACACTGAAAAAATACATTAAAAATACATCATGAGTATAGGTGGGCAATATATCAACATTTTAGATAATATTGTGAATGTTGGTTTGAACATATGCAAATATTGAATATCGAGTACAAAAACAGATGAAAAAACATTTAGGGTAGAGAAAACTGTGATATTTCTGCTTTTTACACAATTCACATTTGTCTGATTATCAAACCTCAAAGAATATGTTTAAAGATGTTTTAACACATTTCTGTGTGATTGACATAATATTGTCTGACTATCGTTATCAAGATTCTAAAAAGTTGTTATTGCTAGAATGTTTCCTTAAAAACATCTCTAAAACTGTAAGTACTAAGTATAACCAGCCTAAAAAGTCAGTGTGACTTAAAGGGCAAATGGATCTCTGTGTGGAGTTTGCATGTTCTCCCTGCGTCTGATTTAATCTACTTTTATGAAAAAGCTATTTCACAGCTGAGGTTTTACACATTTTGCCTGTTTTCAATGTGTTTTTTGGACTGAAAACCACCACATGAAGGACATTAGTTATGGCACATGGGTGGGTCGTGCATTTAAACTTAAACGCAGCTGTGGGAAATTTATTTCTTTTACTTCATTTATTCAATATTTTATCTTTATTTGTGTTATTTAAAACATTAAGAGCAAAATCTTATTCTTATTTATGTTGGCCTGGGCGTGCTAAAGAGCAGGGGAAGGGAGAGGCATGGACGCATAAACAATTTTCTTTAACTAAAACACACATCAGTAAAACATTTCGTCCGTAATATAACAGGGAGAGACTGTTGAGCTCTAGGTGGTCTTACTTTGAAGGCAATTTCACATGCAGAGGACACATTTTAATACAGGGAAAAAGATATATAAATAGGATAAACTGCATGTCTTATATCATTATTAGTCCATACATTTTTATGAAGAAAAATGTGGACATATTATGATTGAAATGACTTGTGAGGATGACCAAACATGTGCACAGACCCAACACCTCCTGCGTGATTTGTAATGTTTTGAGAGCCTTTACGCACCCTATAATTGAAACTACACAGGGATGAAGCAAGTGCACTCACATGGATTTACGACCGCAGAGTAATTTAATCATTTACAGAGTTGTTTTTCTAGTAAGTTTGGTACGTACATCACACGTCTCATTCATAAAAACTCTGACGCCCGAAGCATTTGATTCCATTACGCACACTTTGCCAGACCTTTTCAACAATTAAAAAAAAAAAATACATAAAAGAGGATGAACCGGACCTGCGCTTTACTGACGCTGATGTGAGAAGTGAACGCACCACTTCCTCCCAAACAGGAAAGTGGAGGTTCAGAGGAAGAGAAAACGACATCAGTGTTTAAGACAATCAAAAGGACAAGTGTGGGTTTTATAACAGTGATGAAATGTGTGTAAAAGTATGTTTTCTCTTCAGTGTCATTCAATAAATACTCGTTCCATATTTATGAGAGTAAAATCGTTTGTTTTCCTTTATAATAAAACATCACCTCATACAACATATACAGTTAGTATGTGTTTACTTTATTTAGATTGTGTAGTATTTTGTGTTTTTCACAGATTTGTTGCGTTTTGATTGAATTTGTGGATGAATAGTGTGTCTAAAACCCTGGATAAATGGAGATATAATAAACAAATGCATTAGAACTTTTGTAGAAAAAGTCTCAAATGTAATTTTTTGGACAATGTTATCAAAATCAAGAAATGTTTTAAAATTTCCAAACAGATTGATTTGTAAAATGATACATCACTTCAAGACAAAAGAGGGATTACACCATAACTTTTGTAAACACATTTCTGAATTTTCATTGTACATTTGGAAACATTAAAAACTCATTGAGAAGTGTAAGAGAATTTAGTAGATATTAAAACACAGAGGAGATTAATTTTGGCGTCCACTGCCACTGATCAACAGCATGGTTTAAAGATAAGAGGTTAGTAATTGTGGTTCAGGTTAGTTTAGTCTTTATTTGTCAGGGGAAAAAATTATCTGCACCAGATTTAGACTTTCCATCTTCAGTCGCTTGTGGTGATTACAACGATAATAAAAAGTACACATTTTCTTACAATTACAATGCGTTATAGCTCGTTATTAACATTATCTCAGTAAAATACAGCATAAAATGTCACCAGCCAATATAACGTCCACAAAAGCATGGAAATCTAACGTGTGTGTGTGTGTATGTGTAGGAATAAATCACTTGAATTGACAAATTGACAAATAAATCTAACGAAAGGAGAAAATCGAAAATCGAAAGCAGTGCGCGCAGAGGTCCGTAAGATCAATACATAAACCCTGACTACATAGTAAAAGAGGACTAGAGAGGAGCTGCCAAAACCCTTGAACTAATTTGATATTGGAA
>NW_027315779.1:4513387-4518872 GCF_026437365.1 Eucyclogobius newberryi
CAGACCAAACCTGTCACGAAAAAAACATTTTGAGATGCATTTTGCTCTTGATGACGACTTGAGTATGTTTGGCTGGATGTGCACTAATAGAAGTTATATTATTACTTTTCTGGCATTGAGGGAAACTGCGTTATTACACTGCAGTGATTTTGTATAATTGTGTGTAATTTTGTGTCAGTCTGAATCACATATAACGGATAGAGCCAGGTTTGAATGTGTAGCTTCATTTTGTTGCTATATTACATTCAGAAACATTTACAGATGAGATTTTACATATATTTGAGTGAACTAGAACTTAAAAAAAATTGAAAAATGTTGAGAAAATTGCTTTTGAAGTCACAAAGTCAATATAATGATAATAAAACATCCTATATTGGACAATTTGGTTGTTCACAGGTGAAAGCAAAGCTGAAATGTATTCAACGTTTCCAGAGACAGATCTTATTTTATTGTTTTTGCACAAAAAAACATGAAATAAAATACCACTAAGAAGGATACAATAAGAATAAGAATGCAATAACCGTGTTTCCTGCTCATTTGAAGTCTTAAAACAACACTGAAAAGATGAAGGTTTTTCATTTATTTTGTGAACATTTTGAACAAATTCTTCTTTAAAATGTTGAGCATATTCAATGTTGAGATTCACATTTTTTGGGAACCAGGAAAGTAAATCCATTCGTTTAGCTTTGGGACCTTTTATAAATGATTCAAAGTTGAGGGTTTGACGATGCTAAATCACCGCTTGCTAATGTTTTATTGGTGCGTTTTTTATCACAGGAAATTGGAAATATGCTTTCGAGGAAAAAGTTCTTTTGTTTATTTCCCCCCAAACTTCCAGCTTTGTTTTTAATTGTGCAACTGCAAGTCATTTTAACATAACTATCATTTTATTGCCTTGTTTTGTACACAAATTGAAAAGTCTACTGTATTTTTCAGACTGAAATGTGTTGCTGAGAAATGGTCCTAAATCCCTCCTTTGATGCTTCAAACCTCATTAGCATAATTGTTTCAACTGAGTCTGAAACAAAAGCTGTTACTAAAACAAATGAGCTGTTTGTGTCTGCGTCGTGTGTGAATCTGGCCCTAAATGGAAAAGCTGTCAATGGAACGCTTCAAACCCTGATGTTAAACTGCTTTGTTCAAGAGAGAGGGGGATCTGTACTTTATGTGGCAGTGCGGTTTATAATGCTAATGTTTCAATCAAAAGAAAAAACAAATAACAAGACTACAGAGGGCGAAACGACAAAAACAAAAGGATTAAGTTTGTAGAAAGTCCGTCTGGAGTTTGTCCCCTTTTGTTTCTTCTCCCAATGAACGGCATTTTCAAATTTACTGCGAACATTAGTCTTTAAATGACTGAAATGTCCAAAGCAATTTCAGTCCAACGTTGACAGTCGGCTCCAGCTCGGTCGTCCATCTCGTTCTTATTGCTTTTTTGCTGCAGCCAAAAGTACGCTTTACATATATATCCATATAATATATCCATCTGTCGCTTCCACTGTTGGAGTTTTACATCCGTTTTAAAGTCACATGGAACATCGCTATTGAAGTCCAGAATTGTGTATATCACAGTATTATAAGGCGGTCCAATCAAAACTTTGTTCTCTCAATATTCATTGCATTTAAAGTGAAATTATAAGGTAAATAGGAGATAATGGGTCTTGTCAATTTCTTTAACATTATTAAAGAAAACATATTATCCTTGTTTCTCTGCTGACCTCGCCTCACTACAACAAGCAGCACATGTTCACGCTTTTGTCTTGGACAGCGCCGCAGGCCTGGCCCAGGGCAAAGTCCGAAAAGCGGTCATTAGTGAGGCTTGTAGGCTTTGAGGAAAAGGTGAGTTTTGGAGTTGTCAGTGAGTTGCTGATGTGGAGCAGAAGTGAGTCCCGGAGAGAGGAGGCTGCGATGCCTCTTTAGGGAGTGACTGGTTTTGATGTTCAAAGTTGAAATGAACCAGAGAATTTACAGCCACGAGGCCCGTGCGTGTGCGGACAAGAGGCGTCTTTGTGAGTCCCATCTCCGTTTGCTTTGATTTAGAGGACCACCAGTAATTGTAGGTTTGGTGCTCTTGTTATCAGAAACATAATGTGCTCCAAAACAACATTACATAACCCTCCTTAACTATTAATTACTGTTATTAAATGTTATCAAAGATGTTAAAAAAGCATCTATAGTATGTGGAAACCTCCTGGAACTGCATGTGCCACACTTTAACGTCTTTTGGACATTTTACATTCACTTTTAGGGTCCCTCAGCTGCTCTTCTCTATGGAGATGTTATTGCTTTGTCTAGAATGTTCCACAGTAAAGCATTATACTTACATATTGTGCATCTATTAAGAACACCTTAAAATTGCAACATGTCTGTGCAAAAATGTTCTGCATTGATTCCATTTTGTCCACCCTTTGAAACAATAACTGGGATGGTAAAGTGTTAAAAGAAAGCGATAATTTAAGTCAAATTCTGGGAAGAATCTGGGTCAAAAACAAATGGTCCATGAATGCGGTGCACACTCCGAAAGAAAACGTACAGAACACATAAAAAAATTTGAACATTTTCTTTCAACATTTTATCAGCAAAGCAAAACTGAATATTAAAGGTGTTCATCCTCCAGCCCTTTCCCTGGCTCCCTTTGGTCTCCTGCAGCGTTAGTGACAGGAGGTTTAATCTTGTTGAGTGAAAGGGCAAATCTCCACAGGTTCAACCACCGGGACATTAATAAACACTGTCACATGCTCTTTTGTGTTGGGACCACATGGAACAATTTTACAGGTTCTAATCTAACCTCATATAATCTAACCTTTTCATAAAATCCTGTCACTGTAATAAAATATGTAATTGAAAGTCATTTACAATGCTCATTTTAGTTAGTAGTTAGTTAGTTTAGTCGTTAGTAACTGCAAAGTAAACATTTTGAGTTCAAAAGCTCAATTGTGCAGTGCATTGGGAGTTTTTGTTTATAGGAGATCTTCTACTGAAAGTGTTTTTCAAACTTCCTATAAGTGATCTGTTCTTTTCTTCTGTATCTACCTCTGTATCTACCTGCGTTGCACCAATGACATTTCCCCATGTGGGACAATAAAGGAATATCTTATCTTATCTTATCTTATTTCGCTGGTTTTGGCTCTGTCCAAGTTGAGTTTTCAAACTTACAATAATCCGTCTTGTAATGTCTGATCCCTTTGAAGCAGGAAGTGCATATTGTTTGTTTTTTTTACGCCAAAATGTGTTATCTAGCATTGCTAACAAGGATAGAAAATAAAATACAACAAAATGCCTGCGACACATTCACAATCAACTGCATGGCTTTATTTACACAGCATGTCAATTGGCTGCAGCGATTAGCTTGAACTCAAAGAAGCCTTTTTTCTTCTTCACGGCTGCCATACGTACATCAATATCATTCATCTATTTGTATTACTATGAAATGATACTATGATTTATATGAAATACCATGAAAAACGTGCATCATGACCACATCATGACCACAAACACCCGGGGGAATCGCCGTCTGCTGCTTTTCCAAACCCCATAATAGTGTAATCTATGACCACTTGCTGCATCTGTCTGTCTGCTAAATAAAAAGATGAACGACCAAAGAAAATAGGCCCGTGGATAAGAGGCGGAGATGACGGAGGGTTGGATGGAGGCGATGCGAGTAGTCAAGTGCAGCCCAAGACAAGCAATCACAGCGTGGAACAGATCAGACTGTGGTGATCCAAGATTGCTTTTTGTTGCAATGTGGAGATTGACAGAGGCGTAGTAGTCGTTACATTTACTCTAGTGCATTTACTTAAGCTACTTCTTCATACAATTGCAGTTACTTGACTTGAGTAGTATATTTTGCAGCATCTTACTGTGAGTGGGTGAAGCGTTGCCACAATCAACACGTTCAAATTGGGACTAAACACGGAACTAAACCAGGATTAGACTGGGACCTACGTTATGGGGTTCAAACTGGGCGCAAACCAGAGCCAAATCAGGACAAAATGACTGTCAACGCATCCATCGTCTACAAAAGTTTTACGTTGGAAGTATGAAATGATTGAATATAATTTTGTGGTTCATCCTTTAAAAAATGAGAATATATTTTGTGTTTTATTACATGTTTTTTCCTTCAAATCACATTAAATTCACATAAAAATCCAGTGTTACGTCCATAAAGCTATTCGTGCTTGAGAGTCATCCCTAAATACTTTTTACTCTTACTTGAATACATCATTTGTCCCCTATTAGTACTGCTATATTGCTTTGAAGTGATAGTACTTGGCTATGTTTGGAGGAGAGCGGCTGCAGCACTTTCAATCTGACTCCAGCACAAATGAAAAATAAAGCTAGTGGGCAAACGTACAGAGGAGTGTTTTTCTGTGATCTGTAAGTCTGTCACGACGCTGGATCCATGCTTCAGGCCGTTCCATCTGTCAACGGCGCCACGAGACCAGGACGGACCGGCAAAATGGATGAAGTTGAGCAGAAAATGCAGAAGCTCTAATGGACCGATCGTGGACAGAAATGTGCGGTTTCTCTGAGCGGCGGCGGTGAATCGTTTTCATCTGAATGATAATGACACTCACGGAAATGAAAACTCTATTGTACTTTCAGCTCTGTAAAGGGTGGTACAAGCAGCAGCTCTTTGTCTTTGTTTAAGGACAAACTAATCCTGTTTCATTGGTAAAAAAGTACTTTGTTTGATGTGCATTTGAATTGACTTCGTGCTCTTCACAATTTCCCTTTGCCTTTGATCCGTCTTTCCATTCTAGACGGGAAAGCAAAAGCAAGGGACAATTGTAAGTCTCCAGGGATCGTAATGAGCAACGGATTTGGTTGATTAGTTCGTGTAATATAAAAAAATATGAAAACGTTTCATCTTCAGGCCTAGTTTGGTAGATCATTATTAAAGAGTAGCATTTTCTCCAAAAGGGACAGACAAATACACACTTTACACTCTTTTCCAGTCATGGGAATGTTTATTAATGTATGTGAATCCTTGTGCAAACAATGTCAAATTGTGAAAGGAACAGACAAATTGAATGAATGCATGTAAGTATGGCATGGAGCTGGAATACATTAAAGAAATACAAGTACAGGAGAGCCTCAAGTGCAGGAAATACAAAAGAATGAATGAAATTACAAGTTGTAACGCAATCATAATGAGCCATGTTGCAGGGACTAGATAAAAACACATTTACTTTGTGTTTTTGTTCATTATTATACATTTTTTGTGCAGTTTTAGTTTAGATCTTTTCACTAGTGGTATCGTTTTTAGTTTGGGTGGATGATTTTAAAAAACATATATTGTATTCCAGTTTTGGATTTCCAACTCATTCCTCTGTAAAACATGAACCAGTGTTTGCCTCGTGTTTGAGCAGGAAAAGCCAAATGTGAGACGAGTGGAGTAGGAAACGGTGCCGTGTTTCACTGTGGTAAAGATGATATATGTTGGTCGGAAACAGGATGCAGTCGGCCCCCTGTGAAGCACAAC
>NW_027315779.1:4518972-4523972 GCF_026437365.1 Eucyclogobius newberryi
GAGAGAGAGAGGGAGGGAGGAGAGAGAGAGGGAGAGAGGAGAGAGAGAGGGGGGGAGATGGAGAGACGCAGACACTCGCAGACTTGCAGATTTTCTAGTTCACTTTCTGCTTGATGTTCAGACATTTATCAACAAAGATTAAAGATTTAACCACCAAATAACCTCAAGAAAAAGAGGTCGTGTTTGAGTCATGATAAGGAGAACTCAAGCTGAAGACAAGGTAACAGACAATGTTGTGTTTTTTGTTAAGATGATTACTGCGTTTTCAAAGTTACAATAAATATAACAGAAGTGGTGAAGCTGACAGAGACTTGGCAGAGCACAGTCTCATCTATTTTATTTGTGACATAAAACTACAGCTACTTACACTAGTATAATTAATCCGTGGTGAGTTGTGACGGTAAGAAAGGCTTTTGGCAGGTTCTTGGATGTGTTTGTCCCACTTTGTCTGTGGCTGTGGGTCAGGAGCTTACATTAGAGCAATTAAACAATGTATTAACATATTTCTGTGTATAATTCTTGTAGTACAAACTGGGGGGAAATAAAATGGAAATAATGTGTTTATTTAATTTTATTCTCTCAGAAGCCACAATCAGAACTCTTACGATGGAATGAACATAGAATAAAGTTCTCTTCCATCATACAACCAATTCACACAGTAAGATAGAATAGAACATAGTAATAGTAATAGTACATTTATCTTTTATCTGAACACAATCCTGTTTGTGGGTTAGGGTTCTCTTAAGGACTCCTTCCGCTTCCTCGGCACCACCATCACTCAGGACCTCAAGTGGGAGCCCACCATCAGCTCCCTCATCAAGAAGGCCCAGCAGAGGATGTACTTCCTGCAGCAGCTGAGGAAAGCCAAGCTGCCAGTGCAGATGATGGTGCAGTTCTACACGACCATCATTGAGTCCATCCTCACCTCCTCCATCACCATGTGGTACGCTGGAGCCACAGCCAGGGACAAACAGAGACTACAGCGCATTGTGTGCTCTGCTGAGAAGGTAATCGGCTGCAGACTTCCATCTCTACAGGACCTGTACGTTTCCAGGGCTCTGGGACGAACAGGTCAGATCACAGCACCCTTCTCACCCTGGACATGGACTATTTGAGCCACTCCCCTCAGGCAAGAGGCCACTCCCCTCAGGAAGGAGGCCACTCCCCTCAGGCAGGAGGCCACTCCCCTAAGGCAGGAGGCCACTCCCCTCTGGCAGGAGGCCACTCCCCTCAGGCAGGAGGCTGCGGTCCATGCGCACCAGAACCTCCCTTTATTAGAACTGTCATTTTAAATAATTCATGCTTTATTGCTTTGTGTTTATGACCATATACCAGGGGTGGGCAATTATTTTCCTCCGAGGGCCATATTCGAACCCTGGCAAGTAGCGGAGGGCCGGCCCGAGATCATTGGTGTGGAAAAAAAAAAAAATCTAAAAAATTAAATATCAAATAAAACCTGACTTTTCTGTCAAATATAGGCTATTGAATCTATTATTTAATTCATTTCACGTCATATTTATTAAGGATACATGTGCGGACAGATGCCTGAGGGCAAAAAAGGAAATCCGGCCGGATTACAAAGACTAACGGGCCACATGTCGCCCGTGGGCCATAGTTTGCCCACCCCTGCCATATATTGTACATTTTGTATATAGTAAGTATTTTTAAGGTCTTAAAAACAGACCTTAAAAATGTCTTTAAAAGTTCCTAGTTTGTGAATTTTGTTCACTATGAGTGATATGGCCCTCAGGTTAGGAGACATTGCTATATAGTTTAAACAGAATCATGCTTCTTGTTAGGTTTAGCCTCCTATGCCCTGTAGTCCTCTGCTTAGGCCCCGGCGCAGTGCAGACACTCATGTCCCAAAGTGAAAAATCTTGGCCTGGGTCACTCATAAAATCTTTGAGTTGATGGGAAAGTTCATCTGAATTAAATAATGTTTTACCTGATATTTAATCTCTTGCTATCGATTCTAAAATGCAGACGAGTCGCCAAGAATGTGTCCAAGAAAGTGTGTTTATTATTCTTCACCAACCGCAGTGATCTGAGGCCCTCAAAGTTCTTCCTCATTTGTTGTAATATAGTTTGTTGAACTAGGATTTTATTTTAAAATGTTTTGACTTCACTAGCACTGAACATGTCTCTGCCTGGCACCACCAGAACCCAAGACTTACTATGGCATAAACTCAGGTCTAAACTGAGACCACCCAGTTATTTATATTTGGATCAGTTTTTTTTTGTAAATATGTGTAAACTGACATATAATGCAAAATGAGCTTCATTAATTTACCCACAGATTAATCCATGTTGGAATAGTTCTGCATTTGAGGCTCGTGAGGCTTTGTTCTTGTGATTATTCATACAAATCAGACATCAGATCCAACAGCAAAAACAAACAAACAAACAAACAAACAAACAAACATAAAGCAAGTGAATGAAAATCTTATGCTTGTTACGGTGAAATGCCATTATCAACAGAAAGGGCCGATCAGTTCTGCCATATTTAAATTAATTTGAATCCTATAACAGATTTAAATAGTTTTTCTTTTTGACTTATTTATGTTGTTTTCTTATCATTAATTTTTTTTATGTTGCATCGACTCACCAAAGCAAAGTCCCTATGTTTGTGAATTCTATTCTTTTCTGATTCTGATTCCAAACAGGATTATAAATACTCGAGTACAACCTTTCAACCCTTAAATTATTCACAAATAGTAATGAACAGAGTCTATAGTATTCCTCTGCTGTCAGTAAGAGAGGCCCAGTCCAGTCCCAGCGGTAACATCACATGAAGACAACCATCGCTCGGATAGACAGAGCAGTGACAAACCCATAAAGTCTGTTTCCTCTCTTTGCTCTGCCGTGGTTGCACCTCGCCCCGGCAGCGCGGTGGTTTCCTGCCCCGTCACGTGCCGCTCGGTCTGTCGAGTATTTCGTAGCGGGTTTGACAGCGGAACCGTACCTTTTGACTGCGTTCCCATCATCCAGCTCAACGGGAGGGCAAAGTGGTGTCTCTTTAAATGGATGCCTATAGTTTTACTCTGCGACGCTGATCTCTCTACGGGGAGTTCAGCGGCTGTGGGACTTTTGAGGAACAGTTATGTCCATATAATGACAAACAGACTGATGAAAGAAGACGAGGACAGAGGGAGAAGGAGAGAAAAGGGAATACCCACATGAAGAGTTCCCACCACCAGTTTGCATTTTTCTTATGATTTATGTTTGTCTAAAACTCCGATTACAACATCTGAATAAATAATACTGCTTTTTATTGGGTTGAATGAGTCCCTTTATTGTGATTGCGCAACTTCAAGGAATATTAGAAAATAAGTAAACATGCCCATTTTGGAAAGTCAAGCCAGTGTTTTGACTTTCCAAAATGGGCATGTTTATTTATTTATTTATTTTTTAAGACTTGTGATGCCTGATGCAATGATTTATTTTGTCTGGAGCAAATGATGTTTTCAGCCAAATCAGATATCAGATATTAGACAAAAAGAGAAACACATTTACGTTTTTGTTGTTCTGTTGATTTGAGGATCTGAAGCACAATTCAACTATTCAAATTCAGAGCTACAAAATCATAACGTCGATATTGTTGGAGTGTTTGTATTGGATATGCAAAGAAACGCTTTGCGCCAGTGGCAGGGGAAATAAAGATAATCTCTTTTGTTTTCTGGATGACTTGGAAAGCTGCATGAAGTGAATTACGGACATAAACTCACATCTAATAGACGTTAAGTCCGTTTGATTTTTATGGAAACAGTTATCTTTTTTAAATGCATCAACAGTCAATGGCATTTGGCATTAATTACCACGAAAATTTAAATAGGAAGCGATTTAATGGGCTCCAAAGGGCAGATTGTGTTCAGCGAGGTGTCAAGCGGGGTTTTAATGGGACCCGGTTGACGCACTGTATTTGAGTCCACTATTAAAATAAAATGTAAAATGGCAACAGACTTACAGTTTAAGAGTGACATTTGTAAAGGACAAGAATTATGAGGACGTGCATATGAATGGAAATGTGTATCTAAAGCTCCAAACTTTGTGAATACCAATGAACAGAAAACATAAGCTTTGTTAAGGTCAGATTATTCTGATTTATTATCACAAATAGTTTGGCAGCTAAACTTCAACATAAACAACTTGACGTTAACCAGTTGTAGACATAAATTAAAGTTCCTTCTCGTCCACGGTTCCAACATAGATCATTTATTTTAGCCTTGGGGAATAATAATACTTTTCTTACTCAAACGTGTACGTAATCTTGTCCTGTTCAATACACACTTTTGCCTCACATCAAAAGCTAAAGGATTTGGCTCTGGTCTCTCCACATCAACATAAAACGAGCACAACAGAAAATCCTCCAACTAAGTCCTAAAACAAGCCGAGCTCAAGAGCTTCAGATGGATTTTGCACTGTGTCTGGCCTTCTTTTGTTCTGTTCTGTGTCCTGGAGTTTGATGATGGAGGCCTCTGTGATTCTGCGGAGGATTCACTGTTCACTTCTTTATCCTTATTTGTTTGGGATTGGCTCCACAAACTTGACATATTATTCTCAGGGCTTAAGATCTTTTCAACTGACAACAATCACGTCTTTGGGGTTGAATAATGGCATCACGTTCTGGAGCTAAAGAGAAGAAATAACAAGTCGACATTGATATGCTGTAGGCCTATATTTATCTTACTTAATTAGAAAATGCCCTTATCACTGTTTCCTCGTCATTAGTTTCCTCAAATGTGTACTTAGACTGATTCCTGCATGTTTGAGTGATCCTGTATTGCTCAGAAAATTCCTGTTTTCACCTAACCCCTGTCCCCGCCCACAGTTAGTCGTAAATTACAACTAACTTGTTGTAGTTGTAAATTACAACTAACTACAGAGCTGTGGGCGGGAACAGGGGTTAGGTGAAAACAGGAATTACAACTTGCATTATTTTACTTTTGGAAAAATAGTAATGGGGAAAGAAATCCCGCACACTGTCTTACTTGCAAAATAAA
>NW_027315779.1:4528972-4588972 GCF_026437365.1 Eucyclogobius newberryi
ATATGAACTGAAATGAACTTTCAAAGTTTCAATATTCTAACCTGTTTTAGCTGTCTTATCATCTATACTGCCTCCTAGTTGACATTATTTCCATGAATTGTCTGAAAATATAGTATCTCTTCACCCTCTTCACTGCTACACCTCCCCTCCCTGGGCCACGTCACAGTTTCTCCACCACAGCAACATCACATCCCAGAAGAACCTGTGGTGAGATAAAAGATACAGGTGTGGTTAGATACAGGTGAGGTGTGGTTAGATACATGTGTGGTGTGGTGGTGTGGTTAGATACAGGTGTGGTGTGGTTAGATACAGGTGTGGTGTGGTGGTGTGGTTAGATACAGGTGTGGTGTGGTTAGATACAGGTGTGGTGTGGTGGTGTGGTTAGATACAGGTGTGGTGTGGTTAGATACAGGTGTGGTTAGATACAGGTGTGGTGTGGTTAGATACAGGTGTGGTGTGGTTAGATACAGGTGTGGTGTGGTTAGATACAGGTGTGGTGTGGTTAGATACAGGTGTGGTTAGATACAGGTGTGGTGGTGTGGTTAGATACAGGTGTAGTGTGGTTAGATACAGGTGTGGTTAGATACAGGTGTGGTGGTGTGGTTAGATACAGGTGTAGTGTGGTTAGATACAGGTGTGGTTAGATACAGGTGTGGTGTGGTTAGATACAGGTGTGGTGTGGTTAGATACAGGTGTGGTGTGGTTAGATACAGGTGTGGTGTGGTTAGATACAGGTGTGGTGTGGTTAGATACAGGTGTGGTGTGGTTAGATACAGGTGTGGTTAGATACAGGTGTGGTGGTGTGGTTAGATACAGGTGTGGTTAGATACAGGTGTGGTTAGATACAGGTGTGATGTGGTTAGATATAGGTGTGGTGTGCTTAGGTGTGGTTAGATACAGGTGTGGTGTGGTTAGATACAGGTGTGGTTAGATACAGGTGTGGTGTGGTTAGGTGTGGTTAGATACAGGTGTGGTGTGGTTAGATACAGGTGTGGTTAGATACAGGTGTGGTGTGGTTAGATACAGGTGTGGTTAGATACAGGTGTGATGTTGTTAGATATAGGTGTGGTGTGGTTAGGTGTGGTTAGATACAGGTGTGGTTAGATACAGGTGTGGTGTGGTTAGGTGTGGTTAGATACAGGTGTGGTTAGATACAGGTGTGATGTTGTTAGATATAGGTGTGGTGTGGTTAGGTGTGGTTAGATACAGGTGTGGTGTGGTTAGATACAGGTGTGGTGTGTTTAGGTGTGGTTAGATACAGGTGTGGTGTGGTTAGGTGTGGTTAGATACAGTTGTGGTTAGATACAGGTGTGGTGTGGTTAGGTGTGGTTAGATACAGGTGTGGTGTGGTTAGATACAGGTGTGGTTAGATACAGGTGTGGTGTGGTTATGTGTGGTTAGATACAGGTGTGGTGTGGTTAGATACAGGTGTGGTGTGGTTAGGTGTGGTTAGATACAGGTGTGGTGTGGTTAGATACAGGTGTGGTGTGTTTAGGTGTGGTTAGATACAGGTGTGGTGTGGTTAGGTGTGGTTAGATACAGTTGTGGTTAGATACAGGTGTGGTGTGGTTAGGTGTGGTTAGATACAGGTGTGGTGTGGTTAGATACAGGTGTGGTTAGATACAGGTGTGGTGTGGTTAGGTGTGGTTAGATACAGGTGTGGTGTGGTTAGATACAGGTGTGGTTAGATACAGGTGTGATGTTGTTAGATATAGGTGTGGTGTGGTTATGTGTGGTTAGATACAGGTGTGGTTATATACAGGTGTGATGTTGTTAGATATAGGTGTGGTGTGGTTATGTGTGGTTAGATACAGGTGTGGTGTGGTTAGATACAGGTGTGGTTAGATACAGGTGTGATGTTGTTAGATATAGGTGTGGTGTGGTTATGTGTGGTTAGATACAGGTGTGGTGTGGTTAGATACAGGTGTGGTGTGGTTAGGTGTGGTTAGATACAGGTGTGGTGTGGTTAGATACAGGTGTGGTGTGGTTAGATACAGGTGTGGTGTGGTTAGGTGTGGTTAGATACAGGTGTGGTGTGGTTAGATACAGGTGTGGTGTTGTTAGATATAGGTGTGGTGTGGTTAGGTGTGGTTAGATACAGGTGTGGTGTGGTTAGGTGTGGTTAGATACAGGTGTGGTGTGGTTAGATACAGGTGTGGTGTGGTTAGGTGTGGTTAGATACAGGTGTGGTGTGGTTAGATACAGGTGTGGTGTTGTTAGATATAGGTGTGGTGTGGTTAGGTGTGGTTAGATACAGGTGTGGTGTGGTTAGGTGTGGTTAGATACAGGTGTGGTGTTGTTAGATATAGGTGTGGTGTGGTTAGGTGTGGTTAGATACAGGTGTGGTGTGGTTAGGTGTGGTTAGATACAGGTGTGGTGTGGTTAGATACAGGTGTGGTGTGGTTTTCTCACACGGCGGCAGATGCATCCACATGTGCCGAGGCTAAATCACAAGGGAGGATCCACAACTGTTCCTACTCCACAAATCAGGCGCCAGCTGAAGTGGACAGGCATGTGTCCAAGACAGACCCCCCTGGATGCCTTCCCAGGAGAGACAGAATGTACACATTAGGAATGTGCTTTGGTGATATGGTGCAACATAAGACAATTCATAATATGAAGGAAAACTTTCTAAAGGTATAAAAAAAAAGTACAGAGCCCTAAAAAATACAGTAAAATTCCTCCTTTTTAGTTAATTCAGCTTGTAAATAATTGTCAAAACCCATGCCCAAACTAGTGTCAATCAGATCATATCCCAAAAGCAGCTTTAATCCTTATATTTACCAAAGAAAATGTAGGTGGGATTTCAAATGTGATATTCCTCTGTGCAGAGCTTATAAATAGAGTAAATCAGACAGTAAATCAGAGGCCAAAACTACTGCGTCTCAGGTCACATTTGTTTATACTCCAAAGGGTTCAGTTTGAATTGGGTCAAAGGGCTCAGAGGCTTCTGAACGATATCAAACATGATCAAGTAAAAGGCTTTAACTTTGACTAAATATACAACTTAAATACAGTATGGACAGAATAAGTATTGAGTTATTAACGTGACATGTTGGGCCGAGGGAAAGAACAGGTTCTCATGGCGAGAGGTTCTGGAGCGCAGCCTTCTGCCCGAGACGAGGGGCTCAAACCGTCCACGTCCAGGGTGAGACGGCCCGGCCCATGGACTATATAGAGAGGACGTGGCCCATTAGCTGCCACGTTCCAAACAGGAAGTGAGCAGAAGCGTGATTCGGCTCCTTTCAGTCTGGCTCTCATTCATTCTGAAACTTTGTAACATGTACATTTGAAGACATGTACATGTCATATACTGACATATATATATATATATATATATATATATATATATATATATATAAGATAAGATATTCCTTTATTGTCCCACATGGGGAAATTTCATTGGTGCAACGCAGGTAGATACATATATATATATATATATATATATATATATATATATATATATATATATACTGACCGCGATTGGCTTCAATTGGCTGGAACAAAATGATGATTCAGTCAGTCATTTTGGACATCGTGCATGTTGAACATTCTCTTGTTAGATGCTGGAAAAACACAGATCTGTAAAAAAAAAGCTTGAAGTTTTATTCAGAGTGTCAAGTGTGATATTATCTTTCCGCGCTGAGATTAAATCTGTCCCTTAAACTCATCTGTACAAATTAAAACTGCCTTTGAGGGAAAAGAGATGAAAGACGTTTGACTTAAATGAGATTAATCCTCACGCTGACACTTCAAAATCTTCAAAAGTTGTTAGACGAGAGGGAAAAAGTACCAACACCACCACAACTACTACAACTACTACTACTATTACTACTACTACTACTACTACTACTACTACTACTACTACTACAACAACAACTACTACAACTACTACTACTATTACTACTACTTCTACAACTACTACTACTACTACTACTACTACTACTACTACTACTACTACTACTACTACTACTACTACTACTACTACTACTACTACTACTACTACTACTACAACTACTACTACTATTACTACTACTTCTACAACTACTACTACTACTACTACTACTACTACTACTACTACTACTATTACTACTACTACAACTACTACAACAACAACTACTAAAACTACAACAACTACAACAACTACTAAAACTACTAAAATTACTAAAACTACAACTACTACTACTACTACGACTACTACTACGACACTTCTCTGGTCAAGACTTGGACAAATTCTGTTTTTTGTAATAAAATTCACGCTAAACTTGTGGCGCTCCAGGTGTTATGCAGTCAACAAAATCCAAAGTGTTCCATGACGGGAAAATTGACCGTTTTTTCTCATATTTTTCCGACGCCGCACTTCAAGCCCGTTATGTATTACGCCGTGGCACCTGTCAGGGGCCGCCTGACAGGTGCCTTCCCCCCCGATCTCTGCGGACAGGCGTTGAACCTGGTCCCAGATGTGAACAGTGCGAGGCTTTGACGAAAAAGGGGGAAACGGCTCAAACGCTCGTGAATCAATGCGGCTCTTCACCGAACCACTTCGAAGTACTTTACGTGAACAAGCGCTCAACGATGTCAAGCCGAGGAGGAGGAGGACAAGCTTAAATCACAGCGCTCATTTAAATAAAGCCAAGTAGTTAAAAAAGTACTTATAAATTATGAATGTTGAGCTCATTTGCCCTTTTACTTGAGCCGTCTGTAATTGATCTGTTGACACGCGGGTCAATTAAGGACAACGGAGTCACTGTAACGCGACATTACGAAAGAGAAGCTGTTACTGTAGGAAAAAAGTGCTTAAGTAACATAAGTGTTTATCATCAAAAGTAGAAAGCACTGCTTATATCTTGGTAAAAGAAAAACTGACACTTTTTTGTTATTTTTTGAAAGAAATAACCAGTAAAACCTTTAATTTTTGGGGTATAGACTCGGCTATATCAACGGGATTTGAGTCAAGAACTTCTAATATACATATTTATACATGTTGATATACTTTTGACACGTGTTTCTTATTGTAGGGGAATACTTTAGTGGTTCTGGTCCTGCATTCACACTCTCATCAACACCACTGGACTTCATATTTTACACTAGTCCGCCCTCAATCATTCTTGCGATCCAAAAGTATAAGTAAATGCACTTGTTTACTGTACTTCTGTCTTGCACATGACCTGGCCTGAACTCGCTGATGGATTTTATTGGTCTTAGCTCATCTCGTCATGGAAACAGAGATCATGTTTTACCAGCTGCAATGCCACATGTTTGACTGTCAGCAAACAGATACACTGAAATGTGGGCGACTGTCGCTGAGAAACGGGGCCGATCCGTTTCGATAGAAAGATTTTTGGAACTGAACAATCGGTTAAATAGTTTGTTCTTGTGCCCGATGTGGACCACATACAGCAGTTTAATCTTTATCAGCTGCAGTTCAGACGCGACACTGATAAATGTGTGAAGGGCCCGTCTGCTGACCACAGATTAGACGGATGACCAAAATGGCCCAACCTTTGACACACTAAACATAATGTATAATATGTCCAAGATGTATCGCTAAATATGAATTCAATCTGAAATATAAGTGGCTGTTTTTCCCACTGGGTTTTTTGTAGTTTTTCGTTGCAGAAGGAGCGTCTGAGGACGGGGGACACTCTTCTATTCTATTATTCTGCTCTATTATTGACCAATGACTGTTTCATAATTTGATGTTCTAAATTTCTGCTGGTAAAATCAACAATTGTCGAAAGTCTTACAAAGCAACAGTTGTGATTTTGGGCTGCTGAAGTAGAAAATGCATATTCAGATTTATAATTCAGTTGCAGTTACTCTTTTGTTTTGTGTTTTTTATAATACAGTTATTTTTCTAAAATAAAGGAATACTTCAAATTTTAGTGAGAGAAACAGCTCTTGTGGTGACAGCATGGGTGATCTTTTTCTTCTCTTTTCTATAGTTGTAAATAAATACAATACAAACGGCACAACAAACCTAAGACTGTTTTAATCATGTGTTGACCATAATATACAATATATCTTCGATACTTAAAGTGAAAGCATTGTAAGTTCTCAGAGTACAGTAGCTATTCAGATTGGACTATGTAATAAAATACATTACAAAATACATTTTAATGCAGGTGTTCAGTATTCTATCACTACAGTTTCAAAGTATTCTTCCCGACTCTGCTACATCTCATATGCTTGTGCCCAGAGTGCACCCAGGCCACACGTGTGAAGTGAAATAGGAAGGATGTCCAGGGTGTGAGGATAATTTAATGTTCTCATCTTGAGAATTGTGGCGGAGACATCCTGTTCTGAAGAAGTCTGTAACAGGAACCACTGTACAATGTGTTTGATTATCGGCCCCACAGTTGTTCCAATCAGTTTGTCAATGGAAAAGCCTTAAATAATTGAGTATATGAATGAGTGCGATAAAGAAGTGCATGTGCCGACTAACTTGACATTTTGGCAACAAGTTACAGATATGAATTTCCTTTGCGACTTCCCTTTTCCCGCTTTAACCTCAAATGCTGTGGCACATGAAACATTAAACAGACTTTTCAACACAACTTTCTATTGATAAAATGCTGTTTATCTTGTTTATTTGTTGAAATGTGAATGTGTTCAGCACTACATCTTTGTACTACATCTTTGTACTGCAGCTTTGTACTACATCTTTGTACTGCAGCTTTGTACTACATCTTTGTACTGCAGCTTTGTACTACATCTTTGTACTGCAGCTTTGTACTACATCTTTGTACTACATCTTTGTACTACATCTTTGTACTGCAGCTTTGTACTACATCTTTGTACTAAATATTTGTACTACAGCTTTGTACTACAGCTTTGTACTGCAGCTTTGTACTACATCTTTGTACAACAACAACAACACTGGAAGAAGAACTGCTAGGACTACGAATAAAGTCTGGCGTCTGGGCGGTCTGGAGAGACAGGAGATGGCGGAGGAGAGTGGATCGGTGGTCGAAGGCGTTCTGGACGGCGTGGAGGAGCAGCCTTTTCTGGCTGCTCGTGCCCGGAAACGTAAAAAGTCCCTTAGCTCGTCCGAGGGTTCTGGGAATGAGCAGCAGGATGAGGCTGAAGCTATTGATATCCGGGGTGAGAGCAGAGACTGTAAGGTGATCATAAAGCTTGCACAGAATCGTGCCTCCTTTAAGGAGTGGAATTCAGTGGCATTGTCAAAGAGCCTAACTGTAGCTGTGGGAGTTGTTGTTGTTGTTGTTTTATGGCGGTTGGCATCCGAGTGTTGCATTACCGCCAGACTTTATTCCTCAGACGTTTCGTAGTCCTCAGACTCTGTCGTAGTCCGTAAAAGTACACCTTCCATTGCTTTGGTGTTACAAAGCCCATGAGGTCATGATATGACTTTGTGACTAGAATAGTTGTTGTGTCAGAGACCAACCGGCTTTATTCCAGGGAGACTCTTCTTCATCTTCCTCTCCCTCTTTGACGTTCGGTGCTTTGGAAGTACAAAGCCCATGAGGTCATGGGACGTCTTTGTTGTTTTACAAAGCCCATGAGGTCACGGGACGTCTTTGTCGTTTTATCCCTTAGAAGTCCTTCTTCCATCACTTTGGCGTTTCTAGGCCCATGAAGTCAAAGCGCGTTAGAACATCCTCTTGCTCCTCATCCTCGGCTCAGTCTCCAACACCCCCCACCTCTATAAACGTTTACCCAGCCCTGTGCTACATAAGTAAGCAACCACAGCCTGACACAAACCCTGTGACTGGAACGCCAGAACGTTCCGCAGATTGAACTCCCGCCCATTATTCCGAAACCACAAGGCCAACCCGGCCCTTTCTCTATCATAAGCCTCACAGCAAATCAGCACATGCTCGACAGTCTCTGGCACCCGACAGCGACCACACAGACCGGTCGGATGCTTGCCTATCCTACTCAGTGACCAATTGAGTCCAGCATGGCCAATCCTCATGCGGGCGAAGGCCCTTTCCTCCCACGCGTTCCTGCCCATAGACCCGCAAGGACCCACACTACCCTGTATGTGATAGAGATGCCGTCCAGTAACACAGTGGCTCCAAAATTCCTGCCAAAGGCCGACCACATGACTCTTGATAACGGGCTTGACTTCAGATTTGCTAACTCAACCGCCACATCAATTGATGGCCGCCTAAGGGAACGCTTAGCCAGTGCATCAGCCATTTCGTTACCATCCACCCCCACATGCACAGGGACCCAAATGAAGGAAACCCTCACATCCTTCCTGGACAGGGAGAGCAGCAGACAGAAGATGCCATTCAACACATCCTGTCTGCAATCCGATTTCCCAGATTTAATGCTTTGCAATGCAGAAAGGCTGTCAGAGGCCACCACAATGCCGCAACACTGCAAAGCAGATTCCGCCCATTCCAATGCCAACCGTATCGCTATGAGTTCCGACGTGAAAACAGAAAGGCGATCTGTCAACCTCTTCTTGACCGCCAGCCCCAGGTCAGGCACAAAATAAGCGGCGCCAGTACGCCCACTCTCAGGATCCCTAGACCCGTCGGTATAAATAAACACATCACCTGAGTGCTTATCGATGAGCGCTTGAACGGCAAACTGCGGTGCCCTCCCAGCGACTCCTCTAAGCTTGCCATGCAAGCTAACATCAACAGGAGCCGGGACAAACTTCCACGGAGCTATAGCAGACAAAGCCACCGACGGGCTCACACGCAGATCACCAACCCCCGCAAGCCGCGCCTTCGCATTTCCTACCTGCCTAAAAACCATACCGCCAGCCTCACTCTGCCCCCAATCAACCCTGAGAAAGTCCCTCACCGGGTGAGAGCTCGTATGACCTTGCACATTCACCCAGTAAGCCAACAGAAGTTCTAGCCTCCGGAGCCGCAACGGCAATTCCCCCAACTCAACCTGCAGCTGTGGGAGTGATCAAGAGTGCGAGTGTCCTTAGAGATGGTTCGCTGCTGGTCGTGTGCAAGGACGCGGCTCAGCAACGGAAGGCGATTGGAACTAAACGTCTGGGTGGAAAGGACATTCTTGTGTCTGATGCTGTAAGAAACACGGTCAGAGGAGTTATCGTGGGTGTCCCTACGGCGACGTCTGTGGATGAAGTTAAGGAGAATTTGACGGGAGCTACGGTGGTGGACGCTAGGCGGTTGAAGGTGACCCGGTCTGGGGTAAGATCTGACAGCTTGTCGGTAATGGTAACACTTGGGGGGGGGGGTGCCTGCCTGGTGGGGTGTTCATTGGGTTTGTGTGCCGTGACGTTGGGCCGTGTGTTCCGCCACCCCTGCGTTGCTTTAGGTGCCAGCGCTTTGGGCATGTTGCGGCGGTCTGTGGAGGGGGGCAGGGGTGTGGTGGATGTGCAGGAGATCACGAGTGTGGGGGGTGTGGCGTGGGAGCGGGGCTGGGGTGCTGTGGCTGTGGGGAGGAGCGTGGCTCTGCCTGCGGGGGATGCAGGTTTGGCGGAGGAGCTGCTGAGGTGCATAAAATAGAGGTCTCTCAAGGTATATCCTATGCAGATGCAGTCAAGAAAGTTTCAAGTAACGAGTTTAGAATAAACACAGAGAGAGGAGCCAGCGCTGCTCCCAGCCAGGGCGAAATGAGAAATTCCAGCGTGGCTCCCAAGAAGTGTGAAGGTTTCAAGAGTGGAGGTCCCAAGTGTGCAGGTTCCAGAATTAATGAGAATACCCTGGTTGTGGATAGAGAGGATTTTGTACTCTTTATGGTGGATGTTGTAAACTGTGCTGCTCAGACTCAAAGCAGAACTGAAAGGATCAGGATCATTGCTAAAGCTGCAGGGAGATTCCTTGGAACAAAAGAGCTTGATTGGGCAGATATAGAAAACAGGCTAAAGGCGCTAAATGGGAGTCGGGATGATGGGGGTCTGCTTTTGGGGAGTCAGAGTGATCAGAGTGATGAGGTGGGGGTGGTCTCCTGTCCTCGCCCAGTCTCGTAGACGCACGGCTACCAAGCAGCGACATCAGTGGAAATATTAAAGCCTGAAGAATGAAGCCTAAAGAATAAAGCTGTACGGTGGAAGCACCGAACGTCAAAGAAGGAGAGGAAGATGAAGAAGAGTCTCCCTGGAATAAAGCCGGTCGGTCTCTGAAACAACTCAAAGCAATGGGAGGAGTACTTTTACGGACTACGACAGAGTCTGAGGACTACGAAACGTCTGAGGAATAAAGTCTGGCGGTAATGCAACACTCGGATGCCAACCGCCATAAAACAACAACAACAACAACAACTCAATTGGTCACTGAGTAGGATAGGCAAGCATCCGACCGGTCTGTGTGGTCACTGTCGGGTGCCAGAGACTGTCGAGCATGTGCTGATTGGCTGTGAGGCTTATGATAGGGAAAGGGCCGGGTTGGCCTTGTGGTTTCGGAATAATGGGCGGGAGTTCAATCTGCGGAACGTTCTGGCGTTCCAGTCACAGGGTTTGTGTCAGGCTGTGGTTGCTTACTTATGTAGCACAGGGCTGGGTAAACGTTTATAGAGGTGGGGGGTGTTGGAGACTGAGCTGAGGATGAGGAGCAAGAGGATGTTCTAACGCGCTTGGACTTCATGGGCCTAGAAACGCCAAAGTGATGGAAGAAGGACTTCTAAAGGATAAAACAACAAAGACGTCCCATGACCTCATGGGCTTTGTACTTCCAAAGCACCGAACGTCAAAGAGGGCGAGGAAGGTGAAGAAGAGTCTCCCTGGAATAAAGCCGGTTGGTCTCTGACACAACAACTATTCTAGTCACAAAAACACATCATGACCTCATGGGCTTTGTAACGCCAAAGCAATGGGAGGAGTACTTTTACGGACTACGACAGAGTCTGAGGACTACGAAACGTCTGAGGAATAAAGTCTGGCGGTAATGCAACACTCGGATGCCAACCGCCATAAAACAACAACAACAACAACAACAACAACTATTCTACGACAAGTCACAAAGACACATCATGACCTCATGGGCTTTGTAACACCAAAGCAATGGGAGGAGTACTTTTGCGGACTACGACAGAGTCTGAGGACTACGAACAACAACAACTACGACAAAGTCTGAGGAATAAAGTCTGGCGGTAACGCAACACTTGGATGCCAACCGCCATAAAACAACAACAACAACAACAACAACAACAACAACAACAACAACTACATCTTTGTACTACATCTTTGTACTAGATCTTTGTACTACATCTTTGTACTACAGCTTTGTACTGCAGCTTTGTACTACAGCTTTGTACTACATCATTGTACTACATCTTTTTACTACATCTTTGTACTACATCTTTGTACTACATATTTGTACTACAGCTTTGCACTACTTCTTTGTACTGCATCTTTGTACTACATCTTTGTACTACATCTTTGTGCTACATCTTTGTACTACAGCTTTGTACTACTTCTTTGTACTACATCTTTGTACTACATCTTTGTACTACAACGTGCCTTACTTAAGTTTATGAAGCTGTTTTGAACTTTGATCGAGCGCTTTGACTTTTTGTTTGTTTGTACGAGATTTTACAGCATTATTTAGGTCTCAATCCATTAGAAACACAATATTGTCTTTTTCATTCAATCTTTAGTTCAAAAAATGCATCCGGTTTGTTTTTGTCACATTAGATTCATTTTGACCTGCACAAAGTTTGATTCCATGAAGATGGTGGTCACAAACGAGGAATAGTAACGTGTTGGGAACGGTGGGAATGAAAGATTTCACTGTCGTTAAGCCACAAGCTCAGTAAATGTGAATAATTGTTAACTAGATTGTAAGAAGAATCTATTTTTATTCAGTTTTGCATTGAAAAGACTGTCACAAGGTGTTAGAGAGGCCAATCCAGTCTGTTTTCCAATATTAGGAGACAATTCAATGAAGCCGACTGTCACAGCTTTGGCCCTCGAGTCACTCATTTTGCCCCGAGGAAAACGTTTGGCACCTCTGAATTATACCGGGAATTTCGTGCTGTCACAAAATAATGGCTCTGATTCGTATTTTGCGCTTTAAGTCTTTTGAAAGGCTACAGTCCGCACAGGGTGATGGAAGCTATACTTGCCGCTATCGCCACGGGGCAGACTGAATGAAAACTGACTGCCAATCTGTGCCAAAAGCCTCTGCAACCACAATCATTTAATCACACTGTTCACGCGAGCAAGGTCAGTAAAGTGTCCTGACGAATTGACGATGAAAATAGCAAGATGAACTGGTTTACGATGGGATTACGCCACAAAATGAACCGCTGCGACTTTACTCATGACTTTCCCTTTTATTTTTAACTATTTTTCGTCAACTTTTACGTAAAAAACGCACAGAAACACTGATGAACCCAATCATTTGACTGTAGTGCGCCGGTGTGTCGAGGTCTTTTGTGCACTATAGGCTCTTAACACCTGCACCCGCGCCATTCGTCAAAGTTTAAAGAGCGGCTGACTCAAAACCACACGAGGAGTCCAGATTTACCGCTCTGCCCTGAACCCGGGACTCTGAGGGAGTGAAGAGGAAATATGGGCCTGTCCGAGACTGCGGCTAAACATTTAGTCTGCGTTGTCAAGTTAATCTGCGCACACAAAGCATCCCACATTCCTCACATAAACGCTTCAACTAAATCCTTTATTTTCTGGCCTCTAATCCGTTATCTAAGGGAGATGACTCTTTTTTGGCCGGACTGAGCTTTATCAGACTGGACGGAAGAGAATGTGAAGAGGGGATGAAGAGTTGGGAGATACATTTCCACATATGTGCTGTGGCAAAACTCCTGAGCCATAGCACAGGAGTGGATGTTTCATTTCCCTGGTCTCTATGGCAGCTGGCCTGGTCTCTATGGCAACACTTTAGGATTGAAAGGTGCTCTATGCAACTTTTCCACAGTGTAATCAGTGGAGATGATTTGCCAGTGATGTTCCACAGAATGGCATTAAACTTTATCAATGTCTAGTTGTGGAGCACTGCAAATTATTTTCAACGACAAAATTCCACTGGCCGATAAAATGATATATCTGGGACTTCAAACTCTTGCATTGGAAACAATTGATGGATACTTTTGGAAAATGGATCGACCAACTATGGCAATAGGCACAAATAACCATGAACGTTTATAAAATGGAAAAATGACATATAATATAACAGACAATGACACATAAATTAATGTGGCTGATTTTATGTTGATTCCTATTTTAAAGTTGTTTTTCGCACCACTAAATCTATCGGGTTCTTAGCTCTCGCAAACCCTTTTACACATTGTTTACATTCACATGCATGCATTTTACGGCGCATGCATGGCCAATCAGAGCGATGGTTTCGGCTCTGAGTTTTCGTTGACGACAAGAGAAAAAGAGAACGCAGTGGCCTCATTTTGTCCCCACGAGCTGCTTGTAAAATAAACTCTATAAATACACAAAATGTCATTATTTACCACAGCTTTAACTTTAACTTTTGTTTGTTACTATGTTTTCTCTTCTTTATTATTCCAAAAAACACTTCAAAAATAATGTGTCCATTTCCATAGAGATAAGCAGGTGAGCCTATAAGGCCTATAGTTACAGGTCAGATCTGTGGAGAGGCGACGGTGCTTTCAGTGAGAAAACATGTCAAAGTATATTAGAAAAACACCAATACTGACATAGAATTATAGCTATACATTTATTGTAGCCCATTCCAGACAACGCAATGGCATCTCCTTGGAAACAGTTTGCCAGAAAAGTTACGCAGTGCAGCTTTAAGTAGTGACTAACTTCAGTCTGTTGAAATATGATCGTCGGATAATAATATGCTTAAAGATTCTGGCTTGTGATATCTTGATCGATAGTGTTGTTTTGATCTCACAGACAGAGGACCATGGACGTGGGCGTGAGGGGCTCCAACCTCTCCCTGTTGAACACCTCTTCAATCCAGGGGGCGCCAGAGTACAGCGATGCCGAGCTGGTGCTGCTTGGGGTGGCTATGTCCGTTCTGGTGGTGGCCATTGTGTTTGGTGAGTAAATCCAACACGGCGTTTGTGAATGGAAACAAACGTCGGGATTGTAAACTGCATAAATCTGGCGTACCACTCACAGTTTTAAGACTTTACGAATTATTATTGGTCTGACAAGCGTGTTTGTTTACCTGCTTTAACGGAAATCAAGACGGTGCTCTGCACATCAGGTTCTGTGCCAGGTGCTTAGGATAAGGGCGTACGTGACGCTGAACTGTAATGGGGAAAGAAATCCTGCACACTGTCAAACTTGCAAAATAAAAGTTTAATAGTGAAGAGGCAACGTTTCGGCGTCTAGGCCTAGACGCTGTAACGTTGCCTCTTCACTATTAAACTTTTATTTTGCAAGTTTGACAGTGTGCGGGATTTCTTTCCCCTTTACCTGCTTTAACAAAAATGATTCTTACCCGACAGTTTAAAATAGTTGACAGGATGAACCTTCACCAAAGAGTATAATACTATTGGTGAATTGACCCGTTAAATGTTTCTAAACTTAAATACTGTCTCATCCAGATTGGTTACAACTTCATGGACGCATGGAAATCGAAGAAGCTCATTGGTCAATTCACTTTTAGAACAAAATCCAACTTAATAACTTCATTTTTCAGTGCTAGTTCAGTCCTCATTGATTCTGCATTTATTTTTTTTTGTTTTTACTCGTAAGCTGCCCTTTTAGTTTGGAAGCGGACGAACCACGCGTTTCTCTGATCGCCTAACCTGCCTGTCAATCACGGCCGTTGTAAATTTGGGCGATTCGTTTGAGATGTTATATTGGGGCTGTAGTCACCTAAAGAAAAGCTTGGTCGACTGAAGACGAGACCCGCGCATTGATTCATCGACTGAAGCCAAACGCTCTCAAAGTGATCAAAAACAACAACATACTGGTAAACAGCATTATGTAAGGGAAAAGGCAAATTAAACTGTCTAATTGCGACAGAAACTCTAGCTTATTCTTGGCCTTCTCCTTTCTGCTGTTTCGTATACATTCTTGTAAATTTTAATAATGAAATGACTAATGATAACTGCTTGGACAAGACTGGTATCGCCACGGACACAGTTGAAGTTGTCCTTGAAATGCAAGAATGTGATAAGCAAAAATCAATACAAATACAAATGTGTTTGTTGTAGTTATTTTAATCACAAAGACTAAGGAGTATCCACAGAAAGCACACATGTGGAGATCAACAAATCTGGTCGAGGATTGGTCTGCCAAATTGTATCTAGTTTTAATCTGTGGCTTTTTTGATTTACAGCATTGTTTAGTTTTGTTTTACGGCATTGTTTAGTTTTGTTTTACTGCATTGTTTCATTTTGTTTTACAGCATTGTTTAGTTTTGTTTTACGGCATTGTTTAGTTTTGTTTTACTGCATTGTTTAGTTTTGTTTTACTGCATTGTTTCATTTTGTTTTACAGCATTGTTTAGTTTTGTTTTACTGCATTGTTTCATTTTGTTTTACAGCATTGTTTAGTTTTGTTTTACAGCATTGTTTAGTTTTGTTTTACGGCATTGTTTAGTTTTGTTTTACGGCATTGTTTAGTTTTGTTTTACTGCATTGTTTAGTTTTGTTTTACTGCATTGTTTCATTTTGTTTTACAGCATTGTTTAGTTTTGTTTTACTGCATTGTTTAGTTTTGTTTTACTGCATTGTTTCATTTTGTTTTACAGCATTATTTAATTTTGTTTGACTGCATTATTTAATTTTGTTTGACTGCATTATTTAATTTTGTTTTACAGCATTGTTTCATTTTGTTTTACAGCACTGCCCAATACCATTTAACTCAAAAACATAAAGCCAAATGCTGTGAATAAAACTGTAGCTGAAGTATTTATGATATTAAATAAATCACTTTTAAAGGCCGTCTTCATTTACACACCACAAAACCACAAGCATGTTTTTTGTAGCATATCTTTTCTGATTATAAGTCGAAGCAGCAGTTGACACATTGATGCTGCCTTTTATTGACCCCTCAGTTTAATTAAAGCTCAAATACACTTAGCCTTTGTGATGTGCTTTGGTTTAAGTCAAGTCGATAACAATTGCACAAATCGACAAATGGAGTGTCAGGGCCATTAGGCTTAATATCTTCTTCTTCTTGGAAAACCGTTTTGGAGGTTGTTTTTTGTTGAGGGTTGAATCACCGTGAACACAGCAAAGTCAACCTGTAGTTATCTCGTCTTGACCTTTGCCTGTCCCACCTGGAGCGAAAACAAAATATGTTTCTGTTCAAACGGAGGAGTCAAGCTAACGTTTCTGCCTTGTAATTTTCTAAAACATCCAACATTTGTACCTATCTGCCCCACCTTGCCGACAAATTATAATACTTCATTATAATATGGTAATTACATGTTGGAAATAGGACACATGTCATCTTACATTATTTCAGGGTAATACGATTAACTATAACCCAGTTTGAAGAGTAAATAACCAGGAAATATGATTAGCTTTTTCTGCGTTGTTGCATGGAAACAGAGCTGTAAAATGAATTGGTTCCACAGTTATCCCAGTTAAATTCCCTGCTACTTCCAAAAAATGACTTTCCATATTTATTTCATTATTCTGACATGTTAGTGCCAAATGAACTATCCCAGACTCTGAGGATCAAGGCTGTAAAACTGTTATATGTGCATATCACTGAAAGGATTTGATATTTTATTGTGTATTCATGTTTTGATTTGCTTTTTAGTGTGGTTGTAATGCATCATTTCCTGTAAAACTTGTGTGTAAACCTTAAGATTTACAAATTATACTTACCTTGGCTGATTTAAATATGACTTAAATCTAAATAATAACCTCAAAAATATGTCGGTGTAATCCCTCATTCGTCCAGGCGTGTTCCATAGTAGAAAAAGCTTCAGTTGTAGTCATCTGGACTCAGTTTGAAAAAATAGACGTTTCGACTCTCATCCAAGAGTCATTGTCAATAACAGAATTTAGGTCGAGAACTCCGATATTAATACTGTTCTGTGGTAAGACCCGCCCAGAAAAACAGCCTCTACACAAGAGGCTTTATCAGCACAGAAGAAATACTAGTTCAGGACCTCAGAGTGCCGTGCATCTCCATCTTGAAGCCTCTAATCACTCGTTTGAAGACGGTGAGGTGAAGGTTTTAAGCAGGGAGAAAAGATGGTTTGAAAGAGGAGTCAAGGAAGCTATTTTTGTTAAAAAAGAAAGACCTTCTTTAAACAGAAATGGAGGGCTTAGGTTTCATCTTCCTGTTATTTATAATGGGATTCTGAACCCCTGGAAAGGTAAAGGACATTCAGATGCTAATCAGGTACTCAGGGTGGTTGAGCCAGGGTCTCACAAAGACAAAGAGGTTTCTAATAGCCCATTAAGATTCTGAATAGGCTCGGTAGATACAAGGGGGAGTTTCTGTTCAAACAAACAACTCTTTCTACTTCAGGAAGGCTCCGCCCAATGGGCGGGTCTTACCACAGAACAGTATTAATATCGGAGTTCTCGACCTAAATTCTGTTATTGACAATGACTCTTGGATGAGAGTCGAAACGTCTATTTTTTCAAACAGAGTCCAGATGACTACAACTGAAGCTTTTTCTACAACCTCAAAAATGTACTAAATAATGTTAAGAAAGAAAAAAAGACAGGAACGCAAACATAAATATCTTTCATTTCATTCTCTTATGCTATTCACACAGTTCTTTAGACTTTACTTCACGTCAATATATCACCATTTTCTTCTTGACGCACAAATCCTTGTATCCATTTTACCCCATATACAGTATAACAAGCGTATAATGAATGTTAGTTAATGAGATTTGTTCACTTTCCGCTTCACATTTCTACCAATAAAGACTAAAATTAAGCGTGTATTTTATTGCTCAAACATACTCATACTGCTGTTTCGCCTCTGGCTCGTTCACAGACCTTTTGTATTGGCTTAAATGTTGTCCAGTGGAGCTGTTAACTTGTCAGTGGGTAGATGTGCGTGGCCTTAAATAATCCAATAATTAGATCTGACGTTTGCTGTGTGTTTACGGCTGGAGCCCCGTGTCAGTGCATTTTTAGCGTTACTTAGCGTTACTCAGAGTTCTTTTGCATTTAGAACACAAAGTACAATTCATTTTAGAAGAACTTTCAATTTGTTCAATTTTCTCTTTCACTTTTGTCTTTGCCCCAGTAGATTCCTCTTTTTTGCATATTTATTTCTAGACAAAGTGTGAACAATCTGAACGAAAATCCGATTACTCAAACCAGATGTCACGGCCACAACATTTCAATCATCTGATATCTCCAGAAATCAGATAACAATGAGATGTTTGTGTGCAAGTGAACATAGCCACTGTTATTGCAATTCATTGGTTTCAATTTGCTGATTTAGCCGCCCTTTAACAGACTTTCTACCATTCAGAAACTTTTTTTTTTTCCTTCTTTACTTCCAGGTAACGTCCTCGTCATCACGGCCATCTTGCGTTTCAAGCGCCTGCAGACGGTCACAAACCTGTTCATCGCCTCGCTGGCCGTGGCCGACCTGGTCATGGGCATCGCCGTCGTCCCATTCGGTTCCACCTACATCCTCTTGGGGGCGTGGCAGTTCGGAAACTTCATGTGCGAGTTCTGGACGGCCACCGATGTCCTGTGCGTGACCGCGAGCATCGAGACTTTGTGCGTGATCGCTCTGGACCGTTACCTGGCCATCACGTCGCCGCTCCGTTACCCGTCGCTGCTCACCAGGTATGACCGCTGTCCGGGGCGATAGAGGAGGCTTTATCCCGGGAGACAAAGGGGCCAGTCAGCAGTTTGAGACAGTTTAATCACTCAAGCTCTTACAGAGACAGTAAATAAATGTTATCATACTTTGGCCGTTACTGTTATAATCCGCGACGAAAGCTGCACTTTACGGGGGAACCTGTGATTGTGTTAAAATGTTTAAAAAGTAGGATTCTGTTCAGAGTGCACTTCATAAACAAATCCAGCATTAACATTTTAGAAAAGACTGAACTAAAAAACGAATACAAGAATCCCATGCATTCCAGAACATGTTTGTAGAGCTCGAAACCACTGGAACAACCACATTTACACCCATTTACACAGATATTCTATTATCTTTTTTAAGCTGTAGGCTCAATTAGACAGGACAGTCTCAGCATGAAACGGGGATGAGAGAGCAGGGAGGGCATGCAGCGAATTGTCAGAGCCAGGATTCAAATTCAAATTGCGATTTCGATTCGATTGTGATGTATCCTTCATTGTCATTACAAACATATAGGTTCTACACAAAACACACACATAAAACACACAATGCATACAGTATATTACACACTATTTATGCTTTAAGTGAAGAGAATGTTACTACCTAGACTGTATCATATTTCTGAAGTGAGTAAAATAAGTGAGGAACCTATTTTCCCTAAACAGACAAAAAGCTATCGCTATACTTTACTTAATGTATAGCATCTAAATATCTGAATATATGGAGCTCGTGTCTTGATCATGGACATTCGCTGCCGTTCTGAATTGGCAAACACTGGAACACTTTCAGCTCGTGCAAAACCGTTCCCTGACGCTCCGTCTGCGTCTGACTTTGAAATGTACCGACCTTTAGACGAAGGCTGAGAACATGCGCTCGCCAGCCAACAGCAAACAAATCAGCTTAAGTTGTCCTGTTTTCCCCCAAATCCATTCAGGCAGTTGTGGTGAATGTCGCGATTAAGCACTTTCCAAAACGAAATGTCTTGGACGCGACGCATCAGCAACTCGAGGACGGCACATTAAGAAAACAAGCAGCTCATTCAGTTTAATATGCCCAGTGCTAAAAGACTGGATTCAGCGGATTAGCATTAGCAGTGTATCGAAATGTAACTTTTTATTGGTTATTTTGAACACGTACATGGGCTAAGCTGAGGTGAGGAGAGCAGCCAAAAGTTAGTATTGTTTCTTTAAATAATATCACTCAAGTAGATCCAAGAAATACCCGATGTAAGAGTAAAAAAGTATTTGGGGAAACTAGTAAGAGTACTGTGATTGTATGAGAAACTGTCTGGAGGTAGGAGTAGGAGTAAAAGTACAGCGTAAGAAGGGCAGTTTACTCTATATAGTTGAGTAAATGTGCAGATTTACTCTGTCTTCCTTAAGCCAATTTTGTAATCAATTGGTAAAAGTTTTGAAAAATAAGTAATAATTCTAGTCATTGGTTAATTTGTGTGTTTCTGTTTTAAATTAGTGGGTTTGCTTTATTAAAGGAAGATCAGATTTCAAAATGAATTCAAGCCCTATAACAAAAAGGCTTTAATTACCATAAGTAGTACTTTTATATTCAAATTTTATTACAAATATTCTTTCATCGCAAGCTCAATAAACAGTTTTGCAAAGAGAAAAACAAATATTTGCAGTTTCAAAGCCTAAAGAAACAATCAAACATGTTTATTATGCAGCCATCTGAAATTCATTTTTGTCTTAAGAACCGCACCTAGTATTTATAAGTTTGACAATTCTGGTGAAGTTTATGATTTAACTTTCTTGTTGGCCGTGGGGATTCAACAAGTACTTTTTCTACAAATAAATATTTATCACAATTACAACCACACCAAACAGAGTCATAATTGAAAACCCTGAAAACCCACCAGGCATAAGCACGTTTAAATCCCTGCAAAATTAACCAATCTATATCAATTTCCTCAGCTGCTTTTGTCCGATCTGAACCCGGAAGACGCTTATGTGCTCAGAGTTGTAGAATCTTCTGCAAAAGCGTGCATGTGAAGAACTGGAACCTTAGAAATGAGCAGTAAACCTATAAAGCGTTCTCTGTCACTGTTAGAAAAGAGAAGAAATCACTTAAACGAGCTTTAAAGATGATAAATTTACTCAACAGAAAATTGTATCGTGCACATTTTGCATCAGCGATTTTCTGTGACGTGATTGGTTTGCTTAGCTCTTCGTTTCTTTGAACTTGAGAGCAGAACTTGAGCTGTTAACCCACTTTGCAAAGCCATTCAGCCCGACGGCGGTAGTATTTGTGTAAAAGTTAAGAGATATTTCCTGCCTGCTCTTTGTAGTACGGCTCCTGGCATTCAACGGCGTAAACATCATCGACACAATCAGCTTGAACGGGAAGTGCCCGGTTTCCATCTCATTTCCACTGAGGCGTGTATGTTTACAAAAACGCATCTCAATCACGTCACGCAAGCAGAAAACTTAACACGACATGTTATTAGCTCGGTAAACTTAATCTGAGTTAGCTTCAGTTGCTGCGATGCAAAATGCTTTAACAATGGTGACGTTTCATAGTGATATTGTCAAAGTTTAGTCTATAACAGACTGCGAGAGGCGAGGATCGTTCTCAAGGTCTTTATTTGATGAAAACAGGGAAAAACAGGCAAAACAGTAGCATGTTGTTTGTCTTGCAGCTGAGATTCGACTTTTCACAAGATTTAGCTGCGTTTTATGTAGCTGTTGTTTGGGTCTGATAAAATGGCATAACGATGGCATGACGTCAGCTTTAAGATTGTTTATACTAGTCCACAGATAATCAGAAAGTAAACATAAAGTTCATTGTGATGCATATGCAGTAAGATCATCGTGACCCATGATAAATAAGACACAGAAATATGATATAAATGCATGACAATAATTTGATCAATATCCACAATTCCCCCTCTTGATCACATCCACATGTGATCACACCAAAGAGGCGCCAGACACAACCTCACAAAATAACAGATCGTATACCCCCCCCAAAACATATTAAATGTTTAAAAATAAAATTAAATAATTTTATAATCAAGCAAATCCTTAAAAAACATTTAATAACAATTGGCATGAGACAAGGAGCATCCCCAGTTAGCGTAAACACATGGTGGGATGTAGTAAATCAATCAGATTCAGGAAAAAGTATAGGAGTCTTGTCACTATCAGAGTTAGATTTGTGTTTGGCAGAGTAATAGCGTGTGTAATCAGGGTCAAAGAGTTCAAAGTGAATACAAGAAAGGAAGTATACACTTATTTTTACAACAACGCACGCAATAACAGGAGATACGCTTTGTTTTTGCTCTGCACCGGTCACATTTGCACGATACATTTAGCGCATGCTCTTGAATGCTCCACAGTACAGCATTAAACATGTCTAATTGTGTAATTCAAGTTACGAGTCAGATCTGTGCAAAGGCAAACCCGCTCGCAGTGAGAATACAGATTTGTTTTTTTATGTGCTGTATTTTGGAGCAGTAAAAACATTTGTCAGTGAATACATGCAAGTTGAATGCCATACTGTGGAACATTGTAAGCAAAGCAATATCGTCTCCATGGAGAAGAGCTCGTAGAAGACAAGGAAAAATTACAGAGTGCACCTTTAAAAAATAAAATCCATAGAAATGACTTGCATTGTGCTTCTTGCAAATTATTTATCCCTTTTGTTTTAGTTCAGCAACTGAAAAAGATGCAAATGTGTTTTCTTAGTTGTATTATATATGTTCTGACAGGGATGAGATAAAAGTATATATGCTGCAGATAACTATAAACTGTTTTAACCAACAGTGCTCTGTTTGCAAATGCTCTCATCAATAGTGGTTTATTCAGAGTGATATTCTTCATGCCTCTATTTAAAGTCATATTTCAGTCATTTCTGCAACATTTTCTCCCTCTTTTTCTACCCCTCATATATATATTCCGCATTGATCAATTCAAACTCACAGGACCTGTACCTGATTTTAATGTATTATCATGAAGATAAATGCTCTTCATGTCACGCATTGTATGGTAAAACTAAATAACAAAATAATGAGACTATAAAATAAAATCCATGCATTTTATGAAGTGTCTTTTTGGGTTATAAGGAATACAGAAGCTGCTCACGGGGGTCACCTATTTTCATCCAATCAGGCACGCTGTTCAAGAATCATAGGCAAACAACACTGACATGATACCAGACACTTGAGTTACGCTTATGGTGCCTTATCAAGAATGCCAAAAAGGCCAAAAGTCGTCCCAAGTTTGGAGACGTATATGGAAATAACTACTTTCTGAGTCATAGTGCAATTTGACAATGACAGCAAGGACTAAGTGGGCGGGGCTAACGGTTCAAACCAAAACATTTTCCTGAATCATGGTTCAAAATCAGGTACAGGCCCTTTAAGCCATCTTCAGTCCTTAGAGATGCTTGGAAGTGCACAATGAGGATGGTTCACATTGAGTATTCTTACTTGTTCTGATGTCTTTCTGACCCCTCGTTCGTCTTTACCCAGGGGCCGTGCGTTCGCCGCGGTCTTGGCCGTGTGGATCGTCGCCTCGCTCATCTCCTTCCTGCCCATTCACCTCAAACTCTGGGTCTCCAAGGACGAGGAGGCCACCAAGTGCTTAAAGAACGAACTCTGCTGCGATTTCAACACCAACGCAGCCTACGCCGTCTCCTCCTCCATTGTCTCCTTCTACCTGCCACTGGTCGTCATGATCTTCCTTTATTCCAGAGTTTTCCAGGAAGCTCAAAAACAGCTGGAGAAGATCAGGGGACGGGAACGGCATTTGCTGAAGCTGCAAATCTCTCTGGCTTATACCGAGGAGAGCCCGTCGCAAAGACTTCGGAGGAACGAGTCGGACGATAGGCTGAGCATGCAAAAAATGGAAAACGGGAAACCGCGGACTGAGAAGCAATCCACGACGAGGCGGCTCAAGTTTTGCCTGAAGGAGCAGAAAGCCGTCAAAACTCTCGGGATTATCATGGGGACGTTCACACTTTGCTGGTTGCCATTTTTCATACTGAACATTTTGATGACGTTCTCGGACCTCGGCGACGTCAAGCTGCTGTTTCGTCTCCTGAACTGGCTCGGATACTCCAACTCCGCCTTCAATCCGCTGATTTACTGCCGCAGCCCCGACTTCCGGCACGCCTTCCAGGAGATCCTCTGCTTGAGAAACTGTGCCGAGAGACTATGCTTCAAGAAGGCATGGAGATGTTGTAAGGACGGATATCCCAAGCCACAATGCAGGACGAACAAGAGCAAAGAGAAATGGGAGGGCAGCGTGGACAGCTCTCTGCGGGACAGCGCGATGACCACGAGGGCGCACACGCCTTTGCCGGAACAGACTTTCCAGGTGGTGCGCGGTTCGCTGTCGTCGAGTTCGAGCAATGGGAGCTGCAAGGAAAGTCTGGGGTCCATTGCGTAGACTTCGTACACGTGTTTACAGACTCTACAATGGAAATCAATTTGAATCAGAAGGTCACGGAGATGGTTTGGAGAGATGATGGAGAGTCGTGTGCTCAGTGAAAAGGGTAATAGGTTTTGTGGCGTACTACTTGAGATTTTTAAGGTGTGAGTCAGTACTGAATGGTTTACTGGCAAATAACGTTTCTGATTGGTTTAAAACATCTAACATTTTTCCTTTGTACTTTTATTAACACTGAATTTACTAACCCGACAAACCATTAAAATTGCATGGAATAAAAAGTGAGCAAAGACCAGACGTAAACTTTGTATTAATTGCCTGTTTGTTTTGGTTGCCTTTGCTCGCCCCACGTTTTTCACGAGTTCGTAAAATTGTAAACATTTTTTTTTTTACAATTATTGGAAAAGTGACAATAAAATTTGGTATTTTACATTGGGTGTTCAGCACAAAAGGCTGAAATATTAATTGAAGCATTATACATATTATATAATTCATCAATATAAGTCTAACAGCATGTTATAGAAATGACCTCGAAATGCATGCAAAATAATACTAATAATACTTCATGTAAACGTGTACGATATGGCTCATACACGTATAAATTGCATTTTAATGGTAAGAACGTTACACAGACACATTGAGTACCGTAATAAGGAGAAAAACAATAATTTTCTTTGTCTAATGTATCACCCTTCCAGATGTGTTACTGGTCCACTACACACATGAATTGGGCTGTGGTGTAAATTCATTCCAGTTTTTCTGTTGTCGAGCAGTAAAAACAGACGGTTGAATGTCATTGAGCACATCGGAGACTCCATTATCAGAGTGAGGAGTAACTGAGCACAGGTCACACCCAGAGGTCACACCCGGAGGTCACACCCAGAGGTCACACACAGAAGTCACACACAAAGGTCACACCCAGAAGTCACACACAGAGGTCACACACAGAGGTCACACACACAGAGGTCACACACAGAAGTCACACACAAAGGTCACATACAGAAGTCACACACAGACGTCACACACAGAGGTCACACATAGAAGTCACACCCAGAAGTCACACACAGAGGTCACACACAGAGGTCACACACAGAAGTCACACACATAGGTCACACCCAGAAGTCACACACATAGGTCACACCCAGAAGTCACACACAGAATTCACACACAGAAGTCACACACAGAAGTCACACACAGAAGTCACACACAAAGGTCACACCCAGAAGTCACACACAGAGGTCACACACAGAGGTCGCACACACAGAGGTCACACACAGAAGTCACACACAAAGGTCACACCCAGAAGTCACACACAGAGGTCACACACAGAGGTCGCACACACAGAGGTCACACACAGAAGTCACACACAAAGGTCACACACAGAAGTCACACACAGACGTCACACACAGAGGTCACACATAGAAGTCACACCCAGAAGTCACACACAGAGGTCACACACAGAAGTCACACACATAGGTCACACCCAGAAGTCACACCCATAGGTCACACCCAGAAGTCACACACAGAATTCACACACAGAAGTCACACACAGACGTCACACACAGAAGTCACACACAAAGGTCACACCCAGAAGTCACACACAGAGGTCACACACAGAGGTCACACACACAGAGGTCACACACAGAAGTCACACACAAAGGTCACACACAGAAGTCACACACAGACGTCACACACAGAGGTCACACATAGAAGTCACACCCAGAAGTCACACACAGAGGTCACACACAGAGGTCACACACAGAAGTCACACACATAGGTCACACCCAGAAGTCACACCCATAGGTCACACCCAGAAGTCACACACAGAATTCACACACAGAAGTCACACACAGACGTCACACACAGAGGTCACACATAGAAGTCACACACAGAAGTCACACACAGAAGTCACACACAGAGGTCACACACAGAGGTCACACCCAGAAGTCACACACAGAATTCACACACAGAAGTCACACACAGAGGTCACACATAGAAGTCACACACAGAAGTCACACACAGAAGTCACACACAGAAGTCACACACAGAGGTCACACCCAGAATTCACACACAGAAGTCACACACAGACGTCACACACAGAGGTCACACATAGAAGTCACACTCAGAAGTCACACCCAGAAGTCACACACAGAGGTCACACCCAGAAGTCACACACAGAATTCACACACAGAAGTCACACACAGACGTCACACACAGAGGTCACACAGAGGTCACACCCAGAAGACACACACAGAGGTCACACACAGAAGTCACACCCAGAGGTCACAGCCAGAGGTCGCACCCAGAGGTTACACACAGGTCGCACCCAGAGGTTACACACAGAGGTCACACACAGAGGTTACAAACAGAGGTCACACACAGAGGTTACACACAGAGGTCACACACAGAGGTTACACACAGAGGTTACACATAGAGGTCACACACACAGAGGTCACACACAGAGGTCAAACAGAGTCATCCAATCCTTCTCCAAGTGACGGTGCTGATGAATGTGTTTTTCATCATTGTGACAGTTACAATCTGTTCTGTCGTGGTTTGATTGATTGTCTATTGTTTTTTGGGTTTTTCAATTAAATAAAGCGCACAATTCCACAATGGCTCATGTCATTAATGTAACGAATAAAAAAGAAAAGAAGAAGAAAAAGTGATGTTTTTACTTACAGTAGACCTCAAGTGAATTGACATTGTGCTTTGATATATATTTCTGTTTTGTAAAGCTATTCAAACAGAGCATGTCCTGTTTTTAAGATACACTTAGTATCTTCTGTATTGTGGATGTTACCAAGCAAAAAAATATGGTAAATTCACCTAGCTGCCTCAATGTTGTTAAATTTGCAAAGTCACATTGATGTTATAAGATTGCAGGGGACTCGAAAATGTTGAAACGGTCAATTCATGGGGACATTTTGCTTTGTGGAAACCAAAAATCAGGTCCGCATGAGGTCAATGTTTCCATTTTATACAAATATATATACAATGTGGGTTAAAGTTAAGATATGTCTTATTTAATGTCAGGGTTGTGGTTTGGTTGGGATTAGGCAAGAAATATTTGTGTGAGGTTAAGATCAGTCTCCAAGAAATGAATGTAAGTCAATGTAATGTCCTGACAAAGCAAGGAAATCAAGCAAGTATAATGTATTAAAAGTATAATGTAAGCTCAGAGATAGATTTAGTTGAAGACATGACCTTGCACAATTGTATCATACCTGTTTACACACTTTTGGCACTGGGGTAAAATCATTTGAATTACTTTGTAAAACGTGTATTATAAAAGGATTCTTGTGCATTTTGTACTGTGGCGTTAAGTGGAGCTGTCTCTCCTTCAAATCCAGAGACATTGTGTGCAAAGACTTTATTTTCTACCTCCATTCAGTGAATGTCATCTCAAGTCTGTAAAATGTATTTGTTGTTTATTAAATGTTGCTTGAGTAAAGTTGTTGTTGTATTGGTTTTAAATGTACTCTTTATTTTGATATTTCTCACATCATAGAAGACTCAACCTTTCAAAAATGAATGAATTAATGAAATCGTTATTGTCCCTAAGGGGAATTTGTCTTGCACATAAAACCATTTCATAAGGCAAAGAAGACACAGAGGTAACAGAAGAACACAGACAGGCTTCTGAACATGTGTTTCCCTGATCCCTCTCCCTAATCTTAACTAGTTTGTTTTAGTTTTGCAGACAATGCTCCACCTCAGCATTGAATGAAAGAAAATCATGATACTTCAGTCTTATTAATGTGTCAACACAAAATGTGTGCAATTTTCTTGAAAGAATACAAATGGTGCTTGGTTTTTTCAAACTTGGCTGTAATTCCAATCCAGTTCATTATCAAGTATTGTGCCAAGGTACTTATTAATTATCATTGACATTACAAATATTAGTATAAATACTATTTATACTTTTCCTATAAGTTATCTGTTCGTTTCTTCTGTATCTACCTCTGTATCTTCCTGCGTTGCATCAATGAAATTTCCCCATGTGTGACAATAAAGGAATATCTTATCTTATCTTAAATAGCAATCAACTAAAAAATACATTATTGATTGTTTTGTTAAGAAATACCTTATTTATGGTTGTCTGACATACAATCTTCCTTCAGTCTACTATAGCCTCATAAGACCTTGGCAGAAATCAAACCAGTCAAATGTTAATTCTGTAAATTGTTTAGCCAATTTTCACATCAGGCTAGTGACAACATCAGAAATGGCATTTTAAAAAGGTTCAAGGAAGTCTGATATTACATTTAATTTCATTTTAATTATTATAATGAAACTTGTACTTGTAACTGTATGTAATTTATATCTGCGCGCAGCTAAAATTATAGGTTTGTTTTATTTGTTCGTTCAGCAGAGGCTTTATTTCAAGCCCTTTTGGGTCTTCCACAAGGGCTTGCACCTACTTGTCTTATCTACTGTATCCTTTTTGTATTATGTTGTATGCAAAAAATACATAGAATTAAAATAATCAGAACAACATCTTTATCTTATTTTATGCACATACAAATCCCTACAACCCCATATTTTGACCCCTTGATTCTTGTTAGTCTTGGTATCCAACAAAGGAGGCCTTGTTTGAGATTCATATAATTTTTTTCTGAATTGCTTGAGTTTACGGTCGGCCCTCATGTTACCCAGCTGACTCCTGGGAGCAGAATATTCCTGATCATTAATTTATCACAAATCGAATTACATAAGCAAACCGTCAAGATAGATTTAGAGCCTAAAGCAGTTTGTTAAATGATCTCTTTGTGGAGGATTAAAATCCATTGGTGTAATGTGATCAGCACCAGACTGCACCTGCACAACAGCCATTCAGAGACAGACAGGGGCTTTACAGAGCTAGAAAAAACACTAAAACATGGGAAACAATATTTATTTTTGCAATAGTGCATTTATAATATTTCATAATTTCTTCATTCCCATACTTATGTTGATTTTTTGCATACACAGTTTTATTAATAGTATAATTTTTCACACTTAATATGAATAAGAGCTGCCATCAGAAGTGGGAAATTCTCCACAATCAATTAAAATCTATTATCTTATTTTCAACAAGTTAATAGTCTTTTTATTTTATTTTTTTAACCTTTATTTAGCCAGGAGAATCCCATTGAGATTAGAAAGCTCGTTTTCAATGGAGTCCTGGCCAAAAGGAAGCAAATTTACATAGTTACATGCATAAAAACAAACAACAATTAAAATAACACAGGGTATAATAAAACATATGCAGGTTGTTGATGACGCCTCTTATTCTTTCAACTTGTATTTGAAATAATTTAATGACAAAGGTCAATTTCCAATCTTTCTGCAGCATATTCCAAGCAAAAGGAGCCGAGTGGACAACGGCTTTCTTTCCCAGCTCTGTTGTTGTTGTTCTTTCTCTGCAAACAGTTTACTATTTGTAGAGCCTATGGTTATAATAAAATGTGGGAATAGAAGAATATTAGTCATATAGTAAAGTTGAATGTATCGTAAAGTTTAATGTTTTGTGTTTAATGTTTTACTGTGCAGTTAGTGCTTTTCACACATGTTTTCCTGAGTGGTTTTCAAACTACAAATGACAAGCAAACTCAACTAAACCTGAATCTGAACTATCTGATGACTAGTACTCTACTGTTGTTACACGTTCTGACCTGGCCAAGTCATCCGGAAACTCAGCGTGGTGTGAGTCTTAGTGTTGTACGTGCGAGACATGACGGACGGGGGCAGCTGCAGGTGCCCTCGGATACTCTATCAGCAGCACTCCGCGGCTCTCAAGCCCCCTCTCCCTCCTCCTCCGACTGTCTCCCCCTCCCCTATCTCACACACACACACAGAGACACACACACACACACACACACAAGCACACACACAGAGACACACACACACAAGCACACACACAGAGACACACACACACACACACAAGCACACACACACACACTCAAGACGGTTTCATGTGTCTTGTAGTGACAGTACATAGACTTAAATTCATTCTTGGAGCCTTTGCATGACCTTTAATCTACTATCCAACTGAACCCAGAATGAGTGGAGAGAGAGAGCGAGAGAGAGAGAGAGAGAGAGAGAGAGAGAGAGAGAGAGAGAGAGAGAGAGAGAGAGAGAGAGAGAGAGAGAGAGAATGAGAATGAGAAAGAGAAAGAGAGCGTGTGAGAGAGCAAGAAAGAGAGAAGAAGAGAGAAAGAGTGTCATTGGGCTAGAGGGAATTAACTAGAGAGAGAGAGAAAGTGAGAGCGAGAAAGAGAGAGAAAAAGAGAGACAGAGAGGGAACGGGTAAGAGAGCGTGTGAGAGAGCGAGAAAGAGAGATGAAGAGCGAGGGAGTGAGTGAGAGAGAGTGTCATTGGGCTAAAAGGAATTAATGAGAGAGAGAGAGCGAGAGAGAGAGAGAGAGAGAGAGAGAAGATGAAGAGATTGAGAGGGAAAGAGAGAGCGAGAAAGAGAATAGAAGAGCGAGAGAGATCAAGAGAACGAGTGTGTGAGAGAGCAAGAAAGAGACAAGAAGAGCGAGGGAGTGAGCGAGAGTGTCATTGGGCTAGAGGGAATGAACAAGAGAGAGAGAGAGAGAGAGAGAGAGAGAGAGAGAAAGAGAGAGAGAGAGATAGAGAGAGAGAGAGAAAGAGAGAAGAAGAGCGAGAGAGTGAGAGAGAGAGAGATGAAGAAGAAGAGAGTGAGAGAAAGAGAGAGCGAGAAAGAGAGAAGAAGAGCGAGAGAGAGCGAGAGAGTGTCATTGGGCTAGAGGGAATGAACGAGAGAGAGAAGAAGAGTGAGAGAGAGCGTCATGAGGGAATGAACTAGAAAGAAGTGGAGAGAGAGAGAGAGAGAGAGAGAGAGACATTGGGGAGTGTGACAGTTCTAGTCTTCTTATAGACTCATGTGTCAAAGGGTGATTCATGTTTCCATGTGTTAAATCTGGGCGTGGCAGGTTAATCCACTTAACATAGTGCACAGGCCTTATATTGTGGTTCTTGTTGGACATTGGGAGCGTCATGTTTGGCCTTGTGGTAAAACATGGTATTACATGTGTAGAAAAGCTGTAACACATCGTACCGTGCCATGCCAGGACTAAACCAGGACTAAACCAGGACTAAACCAGGACTAAACCAGGACTAAACCTGGACTAAACCTGGACTAAACCAGGACTAAACCAGGACTAAACAAGAACTAAACCAGGATGACACCAGAACTAAACCAGGACTAAACCTGGACTAAACCAGGACTAAACCAGGACTAAACCAGGACTAAACCAGGACTAAACCAGAACTAAACCAGGACTAAACCTGGACTAAACCAGGACTAAACCAGGACGAAACCAGGACTAAACCAGGACGAAACCAGGACTAAACCAGGACAAAACCAGGACTAAACCAGGACTAAACCAGGACTAAACCAGGACAAAACCAGGACTAAACCAGGACTAAACCAGGACTAAACCAGGACTAAACCAGGACTAAACCAGAACTAAACCAGGATGAAACCAGAACTAAACCAGGACTAAACCAGGACTAAACCAGGACTAAACCAGGACTAAACCAGGACGAAACCAGGACTAAACCAGGACTAAACCAGGACGAAACCAGGACTAAACCAGGACTAAACCAGGACTAAACCAGGACTAAACTAGGACAAAACCAGGACTAAACCAGGACTAAACCAGGACTAAACCTGGCCTAGAACAGGACCAAACCAAGTCTATATCAGGACTAACCAGAGCTCCATCTGAAATCGGATAGAAACACCTCCTTAAGATAAGATAAGATAATCCTTTATTGTCCACACATGGGGAAATTTCATTGATACAACGCAGTAGATACAGAGGAAAAGGACAGATCACAGAATATAGGAAGTTTAAAAAACACTCTTAGTAGAAGAACTCTTATAAACAAAAACTCCTATAGACAAAACCTCCCATTTCCCAACAAGGGATGGAGGGGAAAAATTAGGATGTCCGCCGGGATAACGTGACGATCTGCGGGTAAGACGATGGTTTTTCGCAGTTTCATGAGTTCCTCCTTTGTATAAACGCACCGGCGCCGATCCATACGGCGGCTGTGGCCGAGGAGCGCAGTGGGGCCGGGGGGGCTAGCTCCTTCTTTCCTTTGAGAGCTGCGTCATGAGGTCAACACTAAGGGCCGAGGAGGTGAGGGAGGTGAGGGAGGTGAGGGATGTGAGGGAGGTGTGGGAGGTGAGGGAGGTGTGGGAGGTGTGGGAGGTGAGGGAGGTGAGGGAGGTGTGGGAGGTGTGGGAGGTATGGGAGGTGAGGGAGGTGTGGGAGGTGAGGGAGGTGAGGGAGGTGAGGGAGGTGAGGGAGGTGAGGGAGGTGTGGGAGGTGTGGGAGGTGAGGGAGGTGAGGGAGGTGTGGGAGGTGAGGGAGGTGTGGGAGGTGAGGGAGGTGAGGGAGGTGAGGGAGGTGTGGGAGGTGTGGGAGGTGAGGGAGGTGAGGGAGGTGTGGGAGGTGTGGGAGGTGAGGGAGGTGAGGGAGGTGTGGGAGGTGAGGGAGGTGTGGGAGGTGAGGGAGGTGTGAGAGGTGAGGGAGGTGAGGGAGGTGAGGGAGGTGTGGGAGGTGAGGGAGGTGTGGGAGGTGTGGGAGGTGAGGGAGGTGTGGGAGGTGAGGGAGGTGAGGGAGGTGTGGGAGGTGTGGGAGGTATGGGAGGTGAGGGAGGTGTGGGAGGTGAGGGAGGTGAGGGAGGTGAGGGAGGTGTGGGAGGTGTGGGAGGTGAGGGAGGTGAGGGAGGTGAGGGAGGTGAAGGAGGTGAGGGAGGTGTGAGAGATGTGGGAGGTGTGGGATGTGAGGGAGGTGTGAGAGATGTGGGAGGTGTGGGATGTGAGGGAGGTGTGGGAGGTGAGGGAGGTGTGGGAGGTGAGGGAGGTGTGGGATGTGAGGGAGGTGTGGGAGGTGAGGGAGGTGTGGGAGGTGAGGGAGGTGTGAGAGATGTGGGAGGTGAAGGAGGTGAGGGAGGTGAAGGAGGTGAGGGAGGTGAGGGAGGTGAAGGAGGTGAGGGAGGTGAGGGATGTGAGGGAGGTGAGGGAGGTGAGGGAGGTGTGGGAGGTGAGGGAGGTGTGGGAGGTGAGGGAGGTGAGGGATGTGAAGGAGGTGTGGGAGGTGAGGGAGGTGAAGGAGGTGAAGGAGGTGAGGGAGGTGAGGGAGGTGAGGGATGTGAAGGAGGTGAGGGAGGTGAGGGAGGTGAAGGAGGTGAGGGAGGTCAGGGAGGTGAGGGAGGTGAGGGAGGTGTGAGAGGTGAGGGATGTGAAGGAGGTGAGGGAGGTGAGGGAGGTGAGGGAGGTGAGGGATGTGAAGGAGGTGAGGGAGGTCAGGGAGGTGAGGGAGGTGAGGGATGTGAAGGAGGTGAGGGAGGTGAGGGAGGTGAAGGAGGTGAGGGAGGTGAGGGAGGTGAGGGAGGTGAGGGAGGAGCTACCAGGAGAAGGGGCCGTCACTGCGAACCTCAGGGCCAGAGAACTACAGCTGCTCAGGGAAACCACACCCTCCAGACACATGAAGGACACGAGTGACGACGTGAGTGAATGGTCCTGAACCTGGGTTAGGGTCCTGAACCTGCTCAGACTATGACAGTGGAAACATGAAGCACGTCCATGATACAAACACTGTTTAATACAACACAAATGTTCCAGACTCACCATCCGCAGCACAGGATTGTGGGAGGCCTCTTAGCTCCTCAGTGCTGCTTAGGAAACTCCTTAGGTTCCTAAATAACCTATGAAAGAAACCATAGCGTCTCCTTTCCTTACTCCCTTTGCTTACTCCCTTTCCAACCCCCCTTTCCTTCCTCCCTTTCCTCACTCCCTTTCCTCACTCCCTTTCCTCTCTCCCTTTCCTCATTCCATTTCCTCACTCCCTTTCCTCACTCCATTTCCTCACTCCCTTTCCTCACTCCCTTTCTTCACTCCCTTTCCTCATTCCCTTTCCTCACTCCATTTCCTCACTCCCTTTCCTCACTCCCTTTCCTCATTCCCTTTCCTCACTCCCTCACCTTACTCCCTTTCCTCACTCCCTTTCCTCATTCCCTTTCCTCACTCCCTCACCTTACTCCCTTTCCTCACTCCCTTTCCTCATTCCATTTCCTCACTCCCATTCCTCACTCCATTTCCTCACTCCCTTTCCTCACTCCCTTTCCTCACTCCCTTTCCTCACTCCCTTTCCTCACTCCCTCACCTTACTCCCTTTCCTTACTCCCTCCTGACTTGTCATGGCTGATGATGATGCATGTCCATATTGAATACATTTGTGTCCTTTGCAAAAACACTTTGCCCATAAAAAAGTGTGTATTATGAACGTTAGATTACAAACAACACAGGAAAAAAAAAGAAAGCCACAATAGTTTTAAAGCAATATTGGATTTCCCTGTGTTGTCCGGCAAAATCTATAAATATCATAATGTAAGATTAACCCCTTATGCTTAGGGGACGGGACTTGGACATTTTCTCTTTTTACTCCATCTTGTCCACCATCTTATAAAAGGGAGCTCTCAAATCGCTATATATGATAATAAAGCTATAAACTATGTATTTCCAGTCAAATCCTCCATTCTGAGCAGAATCAGGGTCAGTCTGTTCTCCAAACCCACAAATAAAAACACCAACCCTAAAATTCAATTAAAAATGAATCAGACTTTTATATGGATTCCGCCTGGACATTTTTTACTTTATTACAAGACAAGACAAGACTTATTTCTAGTGAATTTACCTTCAGCTTTTAAAAGAGAGTTGTCAAAGCCCAACAAATGCTCATTTCACTGTCACTCAGCCAATCCCTCCAGACTCCAGCTTTACTCATTCATATCTAACCAAAAATCTAGATCTAATTTAAAATCTGCATTTCCCTGTGCAGAGCTTGTTTTTACTTATAAATAGAGTAAAACAGACATCAGAGTCCAAAACTACTCATTGTTTGTGCTCCAGATGTTCAGGAACAGCTTCAGCTTTGAATGGAGGTCATTTTTTCAAGCGTTTTAGGAAAAATAGACCCCAAGCAAAACTAATCATGGTGAATATTTAAGAAGCCCGATTACATTAGTGGTCCACTGCAAAGAGTTTAAAAGTTTTCAAGTAAAAATCAAGTACAGCACCTTTAAACTGGTATTAAAATGTTTGTTGTAGAGTCCTGCAGCTGCTAAAACATACTAAATAAACCCAATTAGACTTTCTCTTTGACCTTTCAGTACTAATCACGTATCAACATCCGACATCCGACATCCGACATCCAGTCCACGCTTGTTACAGAAGTCTTTCCAGTTTGTGCTAAATGTCACTGTTGCTAAATGTCAAAAACTGAGCCTATTCACATCGCTCATTGTGAGTCTGAAATTGGAAAAATCAGTGTTGTGCAGTCAGAGCAATCAGAGCGAGCGGTGATTGATTATTAAAATCTAAAATGACCGGCTTTCACAGCTATATTTAAATTAAACTCTAGTGACCCAAGAAAGGTATTTACCCCATTACAAATACTTATAGGCATTTGGATCGATGATAAACTCTCAGATGACGTGCTCAGTGAATGTCTCAGTGTGGAACAGAGGATGAGGTGCTGGAGGGACCATCATGGGAGGACACGCCCCTGCACGGGACGTACCAGCGGAACATAAGGGTGCTGGAGGGACCATCATGGGAGGACACGCCCCTGCACGGGACGTACCAGCGGAACATAAGGGTGCTGGAGGGACCATCATGGGAGGACACGCCCCTGCACGGGACGTACCAGCGGAACATAAGGGTGCTGGAGGGACCATCATGGGAGGACACGCCCCTGCACGGGACGTACCAGCGGAACATAAGGGTGCTGGAGGGACCATCATGGGAGGACACGCCCCTGCACGGGACGTACCAGCGGAACATAAGGGTGCTGGAGGGACCATCATGGGAGGACACGCCCCTGCACGGGACGTACCAGCGGAACATAAGGGTGCTGGAGGGACCATCATGGGAGGACACGCCCCTGCACGGGACGTACCAGCGGAACATAAGGGTGCTGGAGGGACCATCATGGGAGGACACGCCCCTGCACGGGACGTACCAGCGGAACATAAGGGTGCTGGAGGGACCATCATGGGAGGACACGCCCCTGCACGGGACGTACCAGCGGAACATAAGGGTGCTGGAGGGACCATCATGGGAGGACACGCCCCTGCACGGGACGTACCAGCGGAACATAAGGGTGCTGGAGGGACCATCATGGGAGGACACGCCCCTGCACGGGACGTACCAGCGGAACATAAGGGTGCTGGAGGGACCATCATGGGAGGACACGCCCCTGCACGGGACGTACCAGCGGAACATAAGGGTGCTGGAGGGACCATCATGGGAGGACACGCCCCTGCACGGGACGTACCAGCGGAACATAAGGGTGCTGGAGGGACCATCATGGGAGGACACGCCCCTGCACGGGACGTACCAGCGGAACATAAGGGTGCTGGAGGGACCATCATGGGAGGACACGCCCCTGCACGGGACGTACCAGCGGAACATAAGGGTGCTGGAGGGACCATCATGGGAGGACACGCCCCTGCACGGGACATACCAGCGGAACATAACTGAAGTGGCTGATATCACACAGTCCAAGAGCCGGTCTGAAGGACAGAGGCCCTGATCATGGCAGCACAGGAGCAGGGCCTGAACACCAGAGCATTAGAGGCCCAGATCTACCACACCAGACAAAACCCATGTAGGCTGTGCAAAGGGGCCCTGAGACCATCCCACACATGACTGCAGGGTGCAAGATGCTGGAGCTTACATGGAGCGCCATAACCAGGAGGCTTTTATAGTGAACAGAAACATCTGTGCAGAGTACGGACTGTGTGGGAAGTGGAAACACCTCCAAAGGTGGTAGAGAATGACCAAACCAAGGTCCTGTGGGACTTCCGGATACAGACTGACTGAATACATCCACCACACATTGAGGTGGTGGATGAACAGCAGAGGAAAGCTGTGGTGGTTTACGTGGCAACACCAAGTGATTGCAACATCAGGAAAAACACGAGAAACTAGAGAAATGTCAAGGGCTCAGAGAAGAGCTGGTGAAGGAGCACTCGGAGCAGTGATACAGCGGTGTATCTTTGTATGTATGTATGTATATATATATATATATATATATATATATATATATATATATATACATACATACATTTGCGGTCCCAGAGGATTTCTATTTATTTATAGGGACAGCCTGTGGTGTCCCGTCAGGTGTGGATGTGGTCTGCTGAGAGCGAGGAGGCTCTGAGGGACTGCTTCAGCACCACTGTCTGGACTGAGCTTTATGACCCACATGGGGAGGACATCAACACCATCACAGAGTGCATCACGGACTACATCAACTTCTGTTTTGAGAACATTGTTCCCTCCCGGACGGTGCGGTGTTTTCCAAACAACAAGCCATGGATTAACCGTGAACTGAAGGCTCTGCTGAAGGAGAAGAAGAGAGCCTTTAGGTCAGGGAACAAGGAGGAGCTGAGGACTGTGCAGAAGGAGCTGAGGAGGAAGATCAGGCAGGCTGAGGCCGGCTACAAGAGGAGGATGGAGGAGCAGCTGCAGCAAAAGAACATTCAGGGAGTGTGGAGGAGCCTGAAAACCATCTCGGGCTTCAAAATCCCCCCTGCCCAGACAGAGGGGGATCTACAGTGGGTGAATGATTTAAATGCTCACTTCTTGAGGTTTGATCGGTCACCCGCCCCTCCCCCTGCACAGCTGCATGCTCCCTCTTCCACAGCTGAACAATGCCCTGCATCTGTTCCTCTTCGCTTATCTGCCCCGGACCATCAGCTCCCCACTTCGCCTGGACTCACCCATCCCCCCAGCACACGGTCCCCCTGCCAACCACTGACTGTCACAGCAGCACAGGTGAGGAGTGAGCTGAAGAGGATTAAAGTGAGGAAGGCAGCAGGACCTGATGGCATCAGCCCCAGGCTCCTTAAGTCCTGCGCAGATGAACTGTGTGGAGTTATGGAGCATGTCTTCAACATGAGCCTGAAGCTGAGGGTGGTACCACAGGTCTGGAAGACCTCCTGTCTGGTACCTGTGCCTAAGACACCGCGCCCCAAAGACCTCAACAGCTTCAGGCCAGTGGCTCTCACATCCCACCTGATGAAGACACTGGAGCGGCTAGTCCTGGACCACCTCCGCTCCACCGTGAGCTCAGCCATGGACCCGCTGCAGTTTGCATATCGGTCTGGCGTCGGAGTGGAGGACGCCGTCATCTCCCTGCTGCACCGCTCTCTCTCTCACCTGGAAAAGCCTGGCAGCTCTGTGAGGATTCTGTTCTTTGATCTCTCCAGCCCCTTCAACACCATCCAGCCGCTGCTCCTGAGGGACAAGCTGGAGACGGCTGGTGTGGAGTATGACCTGGCAGAGTGGATCCTGGACTACCTCACAGACCGACCCCAGTTTGTGAGAGCCCGGAACTGTGTGTCTGACACTCGGACCTGCAGTGTGGGGGCGCCCCAGGGCACTGTCCTCGCGCCCTTTCTCTTCACCCTTTACACTGCAGACTTCAGACATGACACGGACAGCTGTGTCCTGCAGAAGTTCTCTGACGACTCTGCCATCATCGGACTCATCACGGACGACTTTGTGGACTGGTGTCAGCGGAACCACCTCCTCATCAACGCGGGGAAGACCAAGGAGATGGTGGTGGATTTCCGCAGACGCCACCCCACTGCCCCCTCACCAGTGAACATCCAGGGACGGGACATTGAGAGAGTGGACTCATACAAGTACCTGGGTGTTCATCTGAACCACAAACTGGACTGGACTCATAACACAGACGCACTGTACAGGAAGAGCCAGAGTCGGCTCTACCTCCTGAGGAGACTCGGGTCTTTTGGAGTGACAGGGCCACTCCTGAAGACCTTCTACGACTCTGTGGTGGCATCGGCCCTCCTGTATGGTGTGGCCTGCTGGAGCAGCAGCATCACAGAGAGGGAAAGGAAGAGGCTGGACAGAGTCATCAAGAAGTCCAGCTCCGTCCTAGGCTGTGCTCTGGACTCGGTGCAGGAGGTGGGGGACAGGAGGGTCCTGGCTAGATTCACATCTATGCTGGACCATGAGTGTCACCCCCTGCAGGACACTCTCTCCGCTCTGGAGAGCAGCTTCAGTGAGAGACTGATCCACCCTCGATGTGTGAAGGAAAGGTTCCGTAGGTCTTTCCTTCCTGCTGCTGTCAGACTTTATAACAAACACTGTTAGTACTGAACACTCGCAATACTGACCTAACCTAATACTGATGTGCAATTTTGTCATATGTGCAATTACTGTGAAATTCATGTGCAATCTATGTGCTGTCGTGACACATATTCATGTGCAATTACTGTCGGGATCACATGCAATGGTATTTATTTATTTATTTATTTGTCTATGGGAGTTTTTATTTATTTATAGGAGATCTTCTACTGAAAGTGTTTTTCAGACTTCCTATAAGTGATCTGTTCTTCTGTATCTACCTCTGGATCTACCTGCGTTGCACCAATGAAATTTCCCCATGTGGGACAATAAAGGAATATCTTATCTTATCTTATATATGTATACACACACACACACACCAATCATTGGTTGCAAGAAGAGAACATCATTGCCTTTTGTTTGTGTATAAGGCATTTGGTTGGCATTTTGCCTGATTATTTATAAAGATTGTTACACCTCAGGTCAAGTTGTTTGAGGTCTCAGGACATTTACAATCCTATCGTGTCAACACAGAGACAGGAACAAAGGCTTTCAACAACTTTGCTCCCTCCCTTTTAAAGCACTGGTCAAGGACTACCCCCTGTTTTGTATAATTTTATCTCATATTGTATGTGTAAAAGTGTTTGTATGTATTGGTTCATTTTATTAAATGTTTTATTTGTGTTTTAGTATCCTATGGCACCTTCTATAGCAGGAGTGTGCTTTTCCAAATCATGTCCAATCATCATCAACTGAAATTACCACAGATGGACAATCAAGTCGTAGCAGCGTCTGAAGAATGATCAGTGGAAAAACGATGTGCCTGAGCTCTATTTTGACTGGCATGGCTAAGGAAGTTGTAAAATATGTACATTCAAACAAAAATGACCGTTTTCTTATGCAGGACAATACAAATTTATTCAAGCATGAATTAAACCATTTGGGAAAAGTTATAACAAGTCAATTTTACATGTATTTCATTAATTTACTTTTTACTATTTTACTAAGTTTTCCTGAAAAGAAAAAAAGGTTGTTCCACAAAAATCATGGATTATAGCAGTACTTTGGAGTCCATGCAGTGCGACCTCTGAACTGCACGTCAAAGGTCAAAAGTCAAAGGAAAGTCCTCAAGCCCAGGAGCCCGATCACTGAGAGCAGCTTCACTTCAGACGTCCTCTCACTGGAGCTTCTGAACATTGTACATTGGGGTTTTGTTCCAGACCACTGGCTGTTCTCTCCACAGGTCAGCACACTGTCCCCTGTGAGCGTGTGTCCCTCTGAGCACTCCAGGGTCACTTCATCCAAGTATTTGTACGTGCGACGAACATCCACCACCTCGCCGTGTGTGATTTCAGGAGCCTTGCATTCGATTGCTTCACAAACAGGAAGCCGGTCTCCCCACTCGTGAAATCCACAGTATATTTTGTTTGGTCCCACCACATTATAGCCTTCGTTACATACGACGTGAGCCTCAGATCCAAACGTAGTCTCTTCCGGGTAAACAACACGTCCATTCTCCACCTCTCCAGCAGAACCACAGGTTTTTATTTCACACTCCATTTGCAAATCGCTCCATTGCCTGTTGGTGCAGGTGACAATTCCAGATCCCCGTGTTTCAAAGCCGATCTGACACTTGAAGTTGACTGAGGTCCCTTCAGGCACTGGGAACTCCACACCAGGGCTCAGGAACATGTTCTCTTTAAATGGGGGTGTGAGGCAGCCATCTTCACAAACAGGAAACTGGCCTTCCCACCAGCCGCTTAATCCACAGTACTTGAAAAGTTCCTTTCCCACCAAATAATAGCCTTTGTTACATTCAACGTGAGCCAGAGTTACAAACTCAACAGAGGCTGGCGAGTAAACGACACGTCCATTCTTCACCTCTCCAGCAGAACCACAGGATTGCATTTTACACTTCAGCTTCAAATCGCTCCATTGTCCGTTGTTGCATGTGACAGTTCCAGATCCCTGTGTTTCAGCGTCGACCCGACACCTGAACCTGACTGAGGTGCCTTCAGGCACTGGGAACTCCACCTTAGTGAATAGGACCATGTTCTCTTTGCCTGTGGGTTTGTCACATTCACCATCACCATAAACATTCCTGGCCACACCGAGGAAAACGGGATCGCCATAAACATTCCTGGCCACATCGAGGAAAACGAGAAACATCCAAAAAGCCTTCATTGCTCCAGTTCCTTCTTCTTTTTCTTCTTCTTTGGTGTTTTATTTTCCAGTATAAGTGTTATATCGCCACCTGCTGTAGTTGTACGTCTTCTGTAGACTTCGTTCTCATACCGCTGCTTTTATACCCTTGGCTTCAAAGCACATGTGATGTCATAAAGCACAGTGATGTCATAAAGCACATGTGATGTCTAAAGCACAGTGATGTCATAAAGCACATGTGATGTCTAAAGCACATGTGATGTCATAAAGCACATGTGATGTCATAAAGCACATGTGATGTCTAAAGCACATGTGATGTCATAAAGCACATGTGATGTCTAAATGCACATGTGATGTCATAAAGCACATGTGATGTCATAAAGCACAGTGATGTCATAACGCACATGTGATGTCTAAAGCACAGTGATGTCATAAAGCACATGTGATGTCATAAAGCACATGTGATGTCATAAAGCACATGTGATGTCTAAAGCACATGTGATGTCATAAAGCACATGTGATGTCTAAATGCACATGTGATGTCATAAAGCACATGTGATGTCATAAAGCACATGTGATGTCATAAAGCACATGTGATGTCTAAAGCACAGTGATGTCATAAAGCACATGTGATGTCATAAAGCACATGTGATGTCATAAAGCACATGTGGCACATGTGATGTCATAAAGCACATGTGATGTCATGAAGCACATGTGATGTCATAAAGCACATGTGATGTCATAAAGCACAGTGATGTCATAAAGCACATGTGAGCACATGTGATGTCATAAAGCACATGTGATGTCATGAAGCACATGTGATGTCATAAGGAATGTTATCATGCAGGCTGGAGCGCCCCCTACTGGACGCCCCACGAACTACAAGTGAACGGTAAACAAAGACATGACGGGGCCGTTTGTACAACAGTGTTTCTCAAGCGAGTCACTTTGCAGTTTGAGTATTTCCCTAATTTAGAGACAAATTGTAGCGAGGACTGTCTTCACTTTTTAGACTTTCTTCTTCTTCTTCTTTGGTGTTTTATGGAAGTTTGTTTCCAAGTGTTACATTACCGCCACCCACTGTAGTTGAACGTCTTAGATTTTAGACTTTATTCTTTAGACTTGATTGTCCTGCTTTAGTCCTGCTTTATTTTATTTATGCATTTATGTATTTATTTATGTATGTATGTATTTATTTATTTATTTATTTATTTATTGTCCGTTGTCCTTATTTCAATATATCTTTTCATCTGTTTCCATGCTACTATTTTTTGTTAATCTATGAAACACTTTTCGACTTCAAACCGTTTTATGTCAAATGTATACATCAAATTAATACAATATTTAAATGGGAAAAGGTGATAGTATATTTAGGGTCAAGATGTTATCTTTTGAGAGCACGTAAAATAATGAATTCAGATGCTGCTGGATCTGAAACTGAAAGTCGTCTGTTGTTGCATGTGAAAACACTGGGTCCCCCGTGACTTTACCCCAAACAGTGAATGCATCACATCCACAAACAAAAACAAAGTCCCGTAGAGTCAGTCACAAGCACAAATCTCATGCTCCAGCAAAGAGTCCAATGTGTTTGAACTGAGTCTGACCTGCAACTTCTGCCAAACACATGATTCTCCAGTCCTCCTTTATCAAAATGTATTTATTTCCAAATTTGTCAAGAAAGTCAATGAAAACATGAAAAGTATGAGCCAAAATATTGTCTTTTTATCCGTGGTATTATGCCTGGATAAAGCTCTTTGATCATATCTGTTCTGGACAAAGAGCAGAGCTGTGAATGGTACTCAAATTACTGTAATAGTGATAAAATAAGGATTTATGCGTTTATGAATCTGGGAAAGTGTTTCATCTGAGTGAATTATTGATGATGATTGAAGTATCGTTTGGTGGTCTCTAGTCATTTCCACATAAGGTGAGGTATGAGTTAAAGCTGCTCTACACTAAGTTCACGCAGATAAATGTGAATTACTGTAACAGAATGTTAAATAGCTCTGGTAATATTCACCGAAGTCACTTTCATACAGCCACTTATTGTACATCATAGTTTTGTAGCCTGGGATAAATAAAAGTTCCCTTATCTTTAGTAATACAAACACCTGCTGTTCATGAAGTGCAAAATGTATAACATTTTTAATATGCAAAACATACCGGGCAACACAAATAAATATTGGACCGCCCACACATTCATTTGACTGCAGTGGCAAGGCAAGGCAAGTTCTTTTGTAGTGCACATTTCATACACAAGGCAATTCAAAGTGCTTCACACAGCAGGAAAAATGCATTAAAATCACAAAGAAATTACAGAAACAGAAATACAATAAAATTAACTAAATAAAAAAAAAAAAAAAAAAAAAAAAAAAAACACCTAGCCAAATAAATGTCAAAAATCAAAAATAAATGTCAAAAATCTAAAATTAAAAAGGGTAACGTGTAAATAATTTAAGACATAAAAGAGAAGAGTGCAAATAAAAATCCTTTCAGTGTTCACTTTTGTTCACGGCGCAGTGTGAAATGGGGATGCGAGCGGAGAGGGACACGCAGTAGAGAGTGGAGAGCCAGGCTGCGGCCCGCTCCGCATGGCAGGCATGTGTGCCATCCACTGGACCACGAGCGGCACATGCCTCGTGTACTTTACTGGGGAACATGTGACCCCGATGGACTGAGCTGTTTGCGCAGATGTTACGTAATGTTTGTCTGTCCTCGGATTTTCTGGAGCGACATCTGAAACACACTGCTGTCCAGGAAAAGTACTTCATTTTCTATAACTCAAGTACTAAAGGCACTGTCACTTTTTGATTTTGAATGATTTATTAACATGAAAGCACAATAGTTAATTTGCATATTTGCCAATAAAAAGACAGAATAGTTGATTTTACAACAGTTTGCAGCCGTCCACTCATTTTCTAAACACTTTGGAATGAAGTAGTACAACAAAGTAAGTAAACTGCGTACATTTACGGGAGCCGACAAAAGCAGCACCGAAGCCAATCTGTGGCTCATCAAGTGTCTTCAAATACCAGAGTAAGCACCATCGAACTATCGCCTTTCATGACACACCAGACAGTCATAACCCTCGAAGAACAAACAAAGAGCATTGAGGCGTCAGGATGTTTCCTAAAGTACTCACGCAGTTGTCCTATTTGGGACGAATAGACGGATGAATTGAGATCAAGATCAACCCAGTTATTATTCATTGGTTTCACTTTTTAAGGTTTCAAGGTTTATGAGTGATGATAAGTTACTACAGCAATTTACAATTCAAAACAAAACATTATATCTTCTGAATGGGGAAAATGTCACCTTCACAAACAGGAAGTTGAAATTTCCAAAAGAAGGACCTAACTATGACTTAATATGGCAAACCTGACTTATGTTTATGAATATGACTCACTTTGTTGCATTACTTCAAAAATAAATAAAATGAATAAAACGAATAAAATGAATAAAATAAATAAGTCTCAGCCAAAAAAGAATGGTCTATACACTTTTGGTATTTCATAAAACAACATCATATTGTTGGTCAAGAAAGCCAACTGTGTGAGTGTACATGAATTCTACTTTATTTGACCTTTAGTTTTTGTTTGTTTTTAAAGTTAATGTTGGTTTTGTTAGCGACATGAAAGCAACAATTAGGTTAACGTTTGACAATTGAAGAATCGTCTCCAACAGCAGCCTTGCAGATGCGCTGTAGCGTCACTGCAGAACCTTTACTTAAGCGCAGTTTGAAGTAAAGGTTCTTTAAACCGTTCCCTTTCACACCCTGACGTCTCAGATCCGATCAGAGTCACGTCACCAGAGTCACATTACATTACATCACTCTATTACGTCTAATTAAGATTAGATCGTCTCCTCCACACTTTCTTTAATCGTCTATTTCCACAGCGGTTTCAGCAGCCGGAGGACAGACATTACAACTGTACCTAAAAGATGTTCAAATATAAATACAAATAAATACATGTAAATACAAATAGATAGAAATAAATACAATTAAATATAAATAAATACAAGCAAATCTAAAAAAATACAAATAAATACATGTAAATACAAATAAATACATGTAAATCCAAAAAAGTACATGTAAATACAAATAAAGACAAATAAATACATGTAAAAACAAAATAAATACATGTAAATACAAATAAATACAAATGAATACATGTAAATAGAAATAAATACAAATAAATACACGTAAAAACAAAATAAATACATTTAAATACAAACAAATACAAATAAATACATGTAAAAACAAAATAAATACATGTAAATACAAATAAATATGTGTAAATAAAAAATGAATACATGTAAATAGAAATAAATACAAATAAATATATGTAAATACAAATGAATACACGTCAATACAAATAAATATGTAAATACAAATAAATATAAATAAATACAAATACATACAAATAAATACAATTAAATACAAATAAATAAATAGCCCGTTGCATAAGAAATAAGTCTTGTGCATTTTATTTGCACTTCTTTTGAGCGATGAGAATGCATGTTATTCAAAGCATTTTGGAGCAGCCAAAACTAAATGATAAATGTATAAATGTTTCATGTCGTACAGTTGAAAGTTTCAGGCAAAGCAAAACATCTTCGAGCGGCAGAAAAACTGTTGGCGCTGCGTTTACATTGTCATGAGCGTTTTTTTTTTTCAGTTCCTCCCGTGGCTTTGGGCCCAGATATTTCCTTTGACGCGTTGTTTAAAGCCCGATCCACTTTCAGACGGTTCACAGCTGCAGACAACAACACGACACTGCAGGATGAATCAGAACAAACGCACATTTGGGCCATCATAGTGGAAACAGCCTCAACACTGTGGGATTGTACAATGGCCCACGAGGGACAAACTCAGCACTGTTACAAAATGTGCATTATTTATGTTTTGTACAAGCATGACACTCCTCTGGGTAAATGTGTTAATACAACCCTATTAAAAGTATTTTTGCACAAGGTCGTCTGTTTCTCTCTGAACTTGTGAGTGTTTGGCAAATAGTTGAATCCTCAGCTGGTCAACTCTGATGTGAAGCTGCAGTTTTATGGGGACATGGACACGCTTTTAAAGAGTGGAGGCGTGGTTGCTGGAGGAGGAGTCGGAGGTTGAGGCGTGGTCCACTTCCTGAACCTCAGTCAATGATTAACAAACATCACCTGTAGATATAAAACAAGACCAGAGAGTGAAAAGTAAAAACCCAAAGAAAATTGGAAACAAGACTTCAGTCACATGTCTTCCATCTGTCCCAGTGTCAATCCAATTTGTCCATGTTTAGGTCCAAAATAAAAGACAGCTTTTCTCCAACGTTATCTCGGTCCAGTCCTTCACAGTCGGCTCAGTTCCCATCATCCATTTCTTTGTTATTGCCTTTTTCGCTGCAGCCAAAAGTATCCGTTAATCATCTCCATCGCTGCAGTCCTACATCCGAAGTACACGGTAAAGTCAAATGGAATATCGGTGTTGAAGACACTCTGCAGCGCCTGATTGATCCCGTTCCACTATCTGTGAACAATAGAACGGTCCACAGTTTCTCCAGCAGTTTCACAGAGCCTTGTGAATAGTGAGAACTTTGACATGATGTTATAAATAAACAGTTTTTCAACAGAATTCCTCCCAAACATGTGATTTTGAGGTGGTTCATTGAGATGTACACATATTATCCCATTCTTCATCCGTCAAAACAAAAGTACCTTCTCTTACCCATATATTTTTAACATAATATCCAGATTATTAATGCATTTATATTTATATTTATTATTTATTGTTCTGATTTATAGGCCTTACATTTTTAATTACGAAGTATTCTTTGGAAACAGAAAATAAGAAACAACTTAGCAATTTCAGAATAGAAGTGTCAGTTAGTTTGTTTTTGTATTACAAAGCATGAGGGGGGAAAACTTGACTTTTTTATCCTCAAAATTGTATTTGAGGCCCACAAAAGCATCACCTGTGAAATAGTAATTGTGATTAAGTTTGGCTCTGATATCACTGATGTATCTGTGGTTTTCATTTGTGATATTCAAATTCATATTATGTTCCCCGTCACTTTTTCCTCCATTCAGGAATTTAGAATACATTTCTTTGGAAACGTTTTAAATCATAAATCACATTGTAAATCATTTTTATTTCAATTGAACAGAAGTATATCACTGAAACAGCCACACATCTCTTGTGCTCTTGCTAATGTGTAAATCTTATTGTAGCTTAAGATGTGATACACTTTGGTCTGGTTCGTCTCAACATTCTCCACATTTTAAAAGACCTCATTTGTTCTCTCAGAATATGACTTATGTTGAGTTAAAAGGAACACATTAATAACACGTTGCACTTTACTATTGCACGGTTTACACTCAGATAACGTTCAAGAGTGAAGCTGTTGCTGGAGGTATCGTGGAGATCGGCCAAGAGCTGAGAAATGCAGAAGGACTTGACCAAAAACAGGCTTGTCTCTCATTGAGAATTTACTTTACAACGACACTGAGCAAAACGACACGTCACTGACAATAAACACAAGATAAGCAGCATATTTAACGTCCAAATGTAGATTTAACAACCTTTGTTGAGGAGAACTCAATCAAATACTGGGAAAGAGTATCTCAAAATACAAAATAATGATGACACAACCTTATATATTGTTTATGAGATATTACTGCTGGGCCGTTAAGTTGATTTAATTAGATCGTTTACTGGCTCGCAATGTCTCATAATGTTTGAACTTTTATTGTTTTGTTGTTATTTGTATTTAAAAGGAAATACATACTGTTTTTAGTCTCTGATATCGCTTGATATTGGTATCGATAAATATTATTATTATTATTGCAAGATATTACTATTATGTCCATTGTTTCTGTGACTGTTTTTTATGTTTTACTGTGAAGTTTGAGCTTTTTGCACATGTTTTTGTGGTTTTCAAACTAGAAATGGCAAATAGACTAAAACAAAACTAACTAAATTTACTGCACTATCATTAACAAAACGAACCAAACTGCACTAGACTAACTAAACTAAACTAAACCAAACTAAACGAACCAAACTGCACTAGACTAACTAAACTAAACTAAACCAAACTAAACTAAACAAACCAAACTGCACTAGACTAACTAAACTAAACCAACCAAACTGCACTAGACTAACTAAACTAAACTAAACTAAACTAAACCAACCAAACTGCACTAGACTAACTAAACTAAACCAACCAAACTGCACTAGACTAACTAAACTAAACTAAACTAAACTAAACTAAACCAACCAAACTGCACTAGACTAACTAAACTAAACCAACCAAACTGCACTAGACTAACTAAACTAAACTAAACTAAACCAACCAAACTGCACTAGACTAACTAAACTAAACCAACCAAACTGCACTAGACTAACTAAACAGTCATTTACTTATCACCGTTATAACTACTTCATAATAGCTGCCCTCACTGCAGTAATACTGTAGTAAGTAAAGTACATACAATCAACGTACAATCAACCTATACAAATATACAGATTTTTCTAATTGTCAATATAAAAGTGCAAATAAATACTATGTTTTTCGAGGAATCTTTGAGCAATAAAAACACGAGGGAAACAGTTTTATTGTTCTGTTTATTGTTGTTCGGCACCGTGGTGAGCTTTGGCGGTTTAAAATGTGCTCTCATTTGGATTTGATTTAATTTGACTAATGAGATAAATGCCAGCCTGGAACGTGAAATGCCAAACTGTGGAACATTCCGATCTCATGCAGCAACAGGTTTACCATTCACCTCATTTTACAGATTATCTTCTCTGTGTCCCATTTACGGCGAGGACCAACCATGACGTACTTTTTTCATTCCTCACATTTCAGTGACGTTCCAGTAACACGTGGCAAGCTCCTAAAAAATGCCAGGACTTCCTCTCCCGTCACGTATTGTTTGGAGAGTGAGCGGCTGTGGTACTCCCTGTCCCTGTGCCCGGCTCGCCCTGTCCCTGTGCCCGGCTCGCCCTGTCCCTGTGCCCGGCTCGCCCTGTCCCTGTGCCCGGCTCGCCCTGTCCCTGTGCCCGGCTCGCCCTGTCCCGTTCATGATCCCACACATCTGCTCAAAGGATGAACACGGTCCCAGACGGCCCGAGATTAACAAAAGGATGCAAAATAAACGCATTAACGGCTCAATAAACAGTGACAACGTGGATCAAAGTGGTGGAAAGCCTGTACATTAGGGACGTCACAGGATCACATTCTGATTAGATGATTGAGATGATTATTCACAATCATTGACTCTATTACTCAACAACATTAATATTTACCTTCAGTCACATTGTAGAATTTCACCAAAAAAATTAATGAATTATGAAACTTTCTGAATTAGGCTGCCCCAATTAAATTGTATGTTTGCTGTAACCCGACCCAACATTTTTCAAGTGGGTCGGCAGGTAGGTAAATTATTTTTATTTTTTACTTTGAAGGCACAAAAAAATCCTAATTTGTATATAAAATCCACCAAAGTCGACTAGCACATCACACCACGTATCAGTCTGTCTTAAAACCATCAACTTTCTTAATTCTCGCTCTTTTCCCTCGCTTCGACCTGTCACCGACACACTGAACTCACATGTTGTTTTTTGATTCTGCCAGTGACCCGCAGTGACCGCCGGCTTCAACAGTCAATGATACGTTCTCCGTTCGTTAGTTACATGGTTTTCGCAGCATTTTCGGCTTTACAAATATTTCTAGTGAGTTTCAGTGATACAAAATTATTCAACACAGCACTTTTTTGAAAAAACGGTCGGTGAGTCGGCGAGATATAAGACAAAAAAAAATATTCTGCATCATTTTGACATTTTTTCAGTCGGCTATTTTTTTTACCAAGTCGGTCGGGTTACGGCAAACAGACATATTTTTTTGCTCTGCCTTAAGTCAAATTAATGTATGACATGAAAAAGAAGACTATAGATTGACTTTAAACTATGTGTATGTGCTGATTATTTAAATCACTATTATTGATTAACTAGAAATAAACTTGAAATTCATATTATTTATTTTTCAATAGATGATGCTGACCTTTAAACTGGGGTGCCTTACTTCTTTTCTGTAATTGTGTACCTTTTTCATAGTGCAAAAGCGGCACTTTTGACGAGACCACTGTGCACTGTCTGCATCTAATAATAAAGTATTTAATCTGCACTTTGGCAGTCAAAGCTGAAGCACTGTGATTGACTGCCAACGCGCTACTTCACTTTGCAGTCTCTTCTAAAACTGCACACGCGCCAAAAAACATATGCATGTGAATATTAACGATGCACCAAAGGGATAGGGACAACTTCACTGTATAAAATCAGAAACCCGAGCTCTAAATTTACATCAGATATTGCTAAAAAAATAAATAAATAATCCACTTATAATAAAAAATCCATTACGGAAAAAAAATAATACAAACGACTGCTTCAAGTGTCATTTTAGATTATTGCATCTGTTTCATTTAATGGATTTATTCAATGCACTTCTGGTTAAACTGTGTTGAACTTGTGTAAAGACAGTAGTAATTAATCAATAAGTTGACTGACAGAGCTGCAGGAATCTTCACACTCAAAATTGGGACAGAACCAGGACTAAACTCAAAACTAAACTTGGACCAGATCAGGACTAAACCAGGACTAAAACATGACCAAAAACCAAGTCCACACCAGAACGCGTTGTAATGGGAAGCCCGTATCTTTGCCTTCATTTTTGTTTGTTTCCCTTTCATTTTACAACAATCTCACTCTGGATTTAAAACTAAAGGCAGATTTGAACTCTGGATCAGGTCAGCAGGGGAGAGAGAGTGCACTTACATTTCATGAAAAGCTGCCTGGAGAAATGACAGAGAAGAGATGGACGACATTGACAAACAGATGTATCACTTCACTTCATACCCTTGTGTCAAGACGTCTCTTTTTGCTGTCATTTTTCATAGTTTGATTATAAATGACACACTCGATGTTCAACATCATCAGTTTTTTAAATGCATTTCCCACTTTTGAGAGGCAAAGATAAAGTATCACCTAAAACAACTTGCATTACAGTGTGAGTACCACTTGTCTGCATCGATACAAGAAAAAACGAAGATGATTGGACACTCTTTAAGTCCTTTTCATTTCTGCAGTCAACTTCTGCCTGACTCAAACTTTAAATGTGCACTCAGGTGACAGTATTCCCATTCGCAATTTCACACAAACGATTTAAAACGCTTTAGTTCTTCATCTTCAGATCCATTCGACTTGATCTGGCCTCGAGGCACTTTACAGTAAATCAATACAGGTTTTCTTTAAGGGAGGCGGGGCAGTTTTAAACAGCCCTACAATTGTGGTCGATGCATCAGAAAGATAATGAAGATAAGAGTAAATCAATGTGAAAATCTATTGATCCCTTCACTTTCTGAGGAGCGCCAGGAGATGTGTTTGAAGGAGAAGAATCGGACTGCGTCTTGGTTCCAGCGTGAAAGGATATCAACGGTGGACACGGACACGAATCGGTTTAATTTTCTGTTGCCAAGCTCTAAAATATAATATGACAAGGCAGACAATTTAAAGACTTACAGTAAAAAGTACAAAAACTAATAAGTGTGGATGCATTTGACTTTATCGCTTTATCCCATATTGAGGATTAGATGTTTGCTCAAATTGTACTGCCTAATGCATAATTGTATTCAAAACAGTAATTAAATTTAAAAGATTGATCAGAATAATATATTTTTTTAAAGTGCAGCTGTAGCTTAAATGTTGTCTTTCACTTTTGAAACTCAACAGCATCATCTCCTGGACAATAAACGTTAAAGCATGAATGACAATATTATAACATACAGGATATGTTTGGTTTTAATAGTAATGTGTATGTTTGCGTTTAGCATTGAGGTTGATAAATGGAAATTAAAATAAACAACATTGTTATATAATGATGTACTGCAACAATTCTAACACAAATCATCATTAGCTGTTTCCAGTGGTGGAGAGATTCTCATGTGTCTCATTTTCAAGAGCAAGAACTGTTGCCAAAATTGTACTTAATTAAAAGTAAAAGGTTCCTCAGCTTTGGAACGACCTGAGGACTTAAGCCTAGCACCATCATCTTTGAAATCACTTTTTTTAACTTGCCTTTCTATGAGATCTTCTTAGTTTTTTATATATTATAAATAATACTAAATATATGGAAACACACAAAACAGGACACCGAGTACACAAAGTACATAACACCTACAATTCCAATGGCACATTTCTAACAAAATTGTCTAATTTAGTCCAATGTCTGCAAATCCATGTTGTCGTGATGGTATTTTCTCCTGTATTCAGAAGTACGTTCCAAAGGGATCCGTTTATTGTTTCCATGTCAGGAGTTTTGAGGCCCAAATACATCCTTCTGAAGTCAAGTGCGATGGATATGAACAAAACAATGTATGTATTTGTTTTTGTCTATACTTTCTCTTTCCTTCCACTCTCTATATTCTGCTTTCTACATTTCGTACTCTGTATCATTTTTAAAAAAATGTTTTTAAAGGTACTGTATAAAAAAAAGGTTATTACTATTAATATGAAAAATAGTCAGTCACAGTACATTTTATTTGTACAATTTGCATATTCCCTGAGCTCTGGCCAATCAGAGAAGGCGACGCAGTGTTCTGTGAGTTTGAAGAGTCAGTGAGCTGAACTTTGAGACCACTGGGACTCAAAAACTGCTAGGATTTTACATGTAACAAGAGCAATCGCAATCGCATGCAAGAAAATGTACACAATAACATGTCAAAGTTAAATGCAAAAGTCTAGCCAAATCTGCAAAATACAAACAAAAAACTAAACAAACCACTATAATGCTATAATTAGTCACTTTCCTTTCCTCTACTGCTCAAATTCTGTCAAGGAACTATTCACCTCATGCAGATGCAGTGAATCAACTTACATAAGAACAAATATTTGTACTACTGTAATTGTTCCTAGTTTTATAACTATTCTAACTAGATTATTCATAACCTTTTCCATTTCTTTCATGATTCTTTCACGAAAGCAATACTTTATTTATAAGTGGTAAACAAAACAACCCAACTCTATTTGTTTTGTAATGCGTGAAGTTGCACAGTGCCACTTTGTCCTGTGTTTAAACTTTACATATCCCAGAGGTCACTGCTGTCACCTTCAGGCCCATTATAGAAACATAGTCTTGTGTATGGTAAATATGTCACAGCTTAATGCACAGGTTCAATAGGAAAAGCATGACTATATGCAGCGTCCCCAAAGAGCCGTCACACGAGAAGAGACTTTACCCTTGTCAACACAATCTGGAAATGTCAATGTAACCTACGTTCAAAAACAGAAGCTTGTTGCCCTTGGCCACAGAATGGTTGTAAAATAAAACAGAGGTACATGTTTCTATTATCATTATTTGGTGTAAACATTGAAGAAACTGCAACAAGTTTGGTGTGAATCTGTTTTACGCTTAACTTTTTTCTCGTTGTAATTTATACAAAGCCAGAAATTTAACAGTATTACCATTTCATTGAGTAATTGTGCATATTTAGGTTGTCTCACCCTCCAGACGCTTAGATCCACCTTTGTGTGAGCTGAGGGTCATTTTGAAGAACTTAAAAAGAAAAAAAAAGAATGCATTGTTTGGTTTAGTTTATTTGTGCAGTTTTATTACACATCACATCGTCCATTAAAAGGAGACATATTATGCAAAATATTCCCTCTGCAGCCAGTAGATGGAGCCCAAAGGTCAGTTCCTAGCATGGGAAACGCCAGAATGAGTTTTTAAAAAAAAAGTTAAAAAATTAATAAAAAAGGTTGAACTTCAAAAACATGGCCAAAATAAAGGTAGAATGCTATTTAAAGGCTAATAATACAATTAAGCCTATTTGTCCTTTAGCATTATCAATAGCGATGTAGAGCCCAAAAGGAGCTGGAGGAATAGCACATGTGCGCCCAGCCTATAGTGTAACTGTGTAGCAGTTGGCAATAGTGGGTAGTACACAGCTATAGCAGCCATAACAGATCGATGTTTTCCGTGTAAATGCACCTGCTACACGGGGAAAAGACATACAACGTCACCAATAAAACAGAGAAGGTAAAACTCTTTAGGTTTTCTGATTCAACTTACACAACAATTCCTCATTAAATAATAAAATTGCACCGAACGTCCCAGAGAAACCGCTGTTGATGTGAGTAAAGAGGCGCGAGGTCGGTGTGTGTGACTGTGTCGAGTTACAGCCGTGTCCAGGACTAAAGATAGAGAGCTCTGTTTGTGCAGGCTCCGCTTTCACAAACGCCACAGGCAGATCACGGAAACAATCATCAAAGTCAATGCATCATGACAAAACAAAGTGAAAAAACAGATTGATATGTAACAATTATAGTATCGAATCATATTACAACTGGGACAAATAAAATAAATCAAAAACTGTGAGGCCAAAATGGTAAACCAAACTGTCATTTGTTTATTTGCGCTTGTCTTTTGGAGTACGCCTCGTGCCTCGACTTGTACGCATTGTGTCTCGTCCCGCGATTCCATATTCTCTTAAATTAAAGATTTGATGCAACAATGTCCTGTCCATAAAAGCCTTAAACTCTTGGAGCAGCACAAAATGTCTCACTCCTCCTCCTATCTCCTCTCCGCACCAGAAACTACAAAGTGCTGAAACTTCTCAATGAAATTTTAAAGCCTTTTTCAAGACGCCATGAATAAGAAATCAAAGGCACTTTATGAATGTTTTTTTGCGCAGCTTTTCTGTGTGTTTCCTTCTCAAAACAGCACAAAAAGACCTGAAAAACACACAAAAAAAGAGTCTAGAAAATGTCCTTGTACAGCATCTGTTCATTGTGAGCTCTTGGACAAAGCCTGGGTGAATATGAGGGCCCCAAAGACTCAAATAAACGTGTCAAATATGCAAATGACCCAGTGATCTATGTCATGTAACTGCAGCGAGAGGAGCCGGACTCAGCAGAGGGGACTCTAACATTTATTTTGTACTTCAACAGTAAACTTTGCGCATACTGAACACACAGGACGAAAGAGGAAATAAACAATGCATTTGAATGAATTTCTTCTGCTTTTGTGTTGAACGTGCCCTGGGTAAAACACTGAATACATAAACTAGTACATGTTTTTGAGGTCAGAGAGTTCCGCTTTGGATAAGGCCTGATAATACTGTATATTATTGTAGAGGCCTGGTATTACTGTACAGACCTGAAATTACTGCATCAGAATCAGAAAGGGTTTATTACCAATAAACAGAATTCACAAACATAGGAACTTGTCTTGGTGATTCTGTGCAACATAAAACAATGAACAATGAATAAGTAAAAAAGAGAAACAGTTTAAATCTGTTATCGGATAAAAAAATAACAATAAGCTATAAAATAAAAAAATTGACTTAATATGTAAACATATTTACAGTTGAGTTTACATACGTAGTGCAGAAAGTGAACAGTGCAGTGAGTGATTAAATTATGGTTAAAGTTACTGTGTTTAGGAAGTGTTCATGAGACCAATGAGGGACAGGAGGTGGCAGGAGGTTCTGGTCCGGATGGACCGTAGCCTCCTGCCTGAGGGGCGTGGCCTCCTTCCTGAGGGGAGTGGCCTCTTGCCTGAGGGGAGTGGCTCAAATAGTCCATGTCCAGGGTGAGAAGGGTGCTGTGATCTGACCTGCTCGTCCCAGAGTCCTGGAAACGTACAGGTCCTGTAGAGATGGAAGTTCGCGGCCGATCCCCTTCTCAGCAGAGCGCACAATGCGCTGTAGTCTCTGTTTGTCCCTGGCTGTGGCTCCAGTGAACCACACGGTGATGGAGGAGGTGAGGATGGACTCAATGATGGTCGTGTAGAACTGCACCATCATCTGCACTGACAGCTTGGCTTGGCTTGGCAGCTGCTGCAGGAAGTTCCTCCTCTGCTGGGCCTTCCCGGTGAGAGAGCTGATGGTGGGCCACAACTTGAGGTCCCGGGTGATGGTGGTGCCAAGAAAGCGGAGGGAGTCCACAGTGGAGATGGAGGAATCTGTGATAGTGAGGGGGGGCTGGGGGGCTTTGTGACTTTCCTGAAGTACACGATCATCTCCACTGTCTTCTGGGCGTTGAACTCCAGGTTGTTACCACTGCACCTGGACACCAGCCGGTCCACCTCCCTCCTGTAGACAGACTCATCTCCATCCGAGATGAGCCCGATGAGGGTGGTGTCGTCCGCAAATTTAATTAGTTTTAGGGAGTCGTGGCTGGAGGTGCAGCAGTTTTTGTACAGAGAGAAGAGCAAGGGAGAAAGTACACAGCCCTGTGGAGCTCCTGTGCTGATTGGCCACGTGTCCGAGACATAATACGTGTCCGAGGCCTGGTATTATTGTATAGGACTGGTATTATTGTATAGGACTGGTATTATTGTATAGGACTGGTATTATTGTATAGGCCTGATATTACTGTATAGGACTGGTATTACTGTATAGGACTGTTATTATTGTATAGGACTGGTATTACTGTACTGTATAGGACTGGTATTACTGTATAGGACTGGTATTACTGTATAGGACTGTTATTATTGTATAGGACTGGTGTTATTGTATAGGCCTGATATTACTGTATAGGACTGGTATTACTGTATAGGACTGGTATTATTGTATAGGACTGTTATTATTGTATAGGACTGGTATTACTGTACTGTATAGGACTGGTATTACTGTATAGGACTGGTATTACTGTATAGGACTGTTATTATTGTATAGGACTGGTGTTATTGTATAGGCCTGATATTACTGTATAGGACTGGTATTATTGTATAGGACTGGTGTTATTGTATAGGCCTGATATTACTGTATAGGACTGGTATTACTGTATAGGACTGGTATTATTGTATAGGACTGGTATTACTGTATAGGACTGGTATTATTGTATAGGACTGGTATTATTGTATAGGACTGGTATTACTGTATAGGACTGGTATTATTGTATAGGACTGGTATTATTGTATAGGACTGGTATTACTGTATAGGACTGGTATTATTGTATAGGACTGGTATTACTGTATAGGACTGGTATTATTGTATAGGACTGGTATTATTGTATAGGCCTGGTATTATTGTATACGCCTGGTATTACTGTATAGGACTGGTATTATTGTATAGGACTGGTATTATTGTATAGGACTGGTATTACTGTATAGGACTGGTATTACTGTATAGGACTGGTATTATTGTATAGGACTGGTATTATTGTATAGGCCTGGTATTACTGTATAGGACTGGTATTATTGTATAGGACTGGTATTATTGTATAGGACTGGTATTATTGTATAGGCCTGGTATTACTGTACTGTAAAGGACTGGTATTACTGTATAGGACTGGTATTACTGTATAGGACTGGTATTACTGTATAGGACTGGTATTACTGTATAGGACTGGTATTATTGTATAGGCCTGGTATTACTGTACTGTATAGGACTGGTATTATTGTATAGGACTGGTATTATTGTATAGGACTGTTATTACTGTACTGTATAGGACTGGTATTATTGTATAGGCCTGATATTGTGGTATAGGCCTGATATTATTGTATAGGACTGGTATTATTGTATAGGACTGGTATTACTGTATAGGCCTGATATTATTGTATAGGCCTGATATTATTGTATAGGACTGGTATTACTGTATAGGCCTGATATTATTGTATAGGCCTGATATTATTGAATAGGCCTGATATTATTGTATAGGCCTGATATTATTGTATAGGCCTGGTATTACTGTACTGTATAGGACTGGTATTATTGTATAGGACTGGTATTATTGTATAGGCCTGGTATTATTGTATAGGACTGGTATTACTGTATAGGACTGGTATTACTGTATAGGACTGGTATTATTGTATAGGACTGGTATTACTGTATAGGACTGGTATTACTGTATAGGACTGGTATTATTGTATAGGACTGGTATTATTGTATAGGCCTGGTATTACTGTATAGGACTGGTATTATTGTATAGGACTGGTATTATTGTATAGGACTGGTATTATTGTACTGTAAAGGACTGGTATTACTGTATAGGACTGGTATTACTGTATAGGACTGGTATTATTGTATAGGACTGGTATTATTGTATAGGACTGGTATTACTGTATAGGATTGGTATTATTGTATAGGACTGGTATTATTGTATAGGACTGGTATTACTGTACTGTATAGGACTGGTATTATTGTATAGGCCTGATATTGTGGTATAGGCCTGATATTATTGTATAGGACTGGTATTACTGTATAGGCCTGATATTATTGTATAGGCCTGATATTATTGTATAGGCCTGATATTATTGTATAGGACTGGTATTATTGTATAGGCCTGGTATTACTGTATAGGCCTGATATTATTGTATAGGCCTGATATTATTGTATAGGACTGGTATTATTGTATAGGCCTGATATTATTGTATTATTTTCCTGCGACGAGTTGGCCACTGTCCAGGGTGTACCCCGCCTAAGGCCCGAAGTCACTGGGATAGGCTCCAGTCACCCGCGACCCCGAAAGGGAACAAGCGGTAGAAAATGGATGGATAGAAAATGGATGGACTGGTATTATTGTATAGGCCTGAGAAATGTAATTACTAAGCCACATTTAGACTTTTACTAGATGCAAAAAATGTCCTACGTCTATAAAGTCCCCACGGGACCCCTGCTGACTGACAGGGGGCGGTGCTGACGTAACGGGGAAAGAAAAAGAAAGATAAGGCAGATGAGATCAAATAACTTTTAGCTTTGAACAATAGGGAAATAGTAGCGATGCCTAAGGACAGCAACAACAAAAACTATGGAATCAAAATAAAGACACATCTTACATATTTAAGTAACAGAAACTTTCTGCAAATATAGAGTGTAAGCCATACTCAGCAACATTCAGAGATTATAGTTATAATAGTTAAATATTATATTATTTATAGCATACTGTGGAATGTTATAGCCACAGGAACAACATTTCCATGGAAACGAGCAGGAGGAGGCTCACTGCTGGGAAGGACATAATTTAGTATGTGTTTCAGTGCAATAAAAACAATAAAAATGAACAAACAAAATTAACAGTTTTACTGGGGCTTTAGCTACGTCACTGATCTCTCTCACTCTCACTCTCTCTCCCTCCTCTGGTTCTCTCCCCCTGTCTCTGTTTCTCCTCTTTCTCTCTCTCCTTCCCTCTCTCTTTCTCTCCTTTTCTCTTTCTCTCTCTCACTTCCTGTCTCTCTCACTCTCTCTTATACACACTCTCTCTCCCTCTCTCTTCCTTCTCTTCTCTCTTCTCTCTCTCTCTGTCCCTCACTATCTCTCTCTCTGAAAAGAAAACCCAACACAAGGAACATCCCTGAAAACGAAGCATGGAACACGACCCCCACTGTCCACTCGACGAGCCCCCCTTCCCCCGCGATGACCCCCCCCCGCCCCCCCTCGCACTCACTGCGCGGGAGGAGGAGGAGGAGGAGGAGGAGGAGGAGGAGGAGGAGGAGGAGGAGGAGGAGGTGCGGACTCACTGGAACCGGACGGGACGCACGGACGGCACGGGACCGGGGAGGGGGGAGGAGAGAGAGAGAGAGAGAGAGAGGGAGAGCGAGAGAGAGAGGGAGAGCGAGAGAGGA
>NW_027315779.1:4591472-4611472 GCF_026437365.1 Eucyclogobius newberryi
GTTTGATTATTAGACAAATGTGAAATGTCTGTAGAATGTATCACAAAAATGCAGAAACATCACCTTATACCCTTATTTGAAAGTTTACAAAATCACTTTCTGTATTGTTTTTTACCATAAACGAATTTACTCTCATATATTCTCTCTCTATATTCAAATATAGCATATCTTCAAAACAACTTTCCCATCTCTACATTAACATTTTGATATACCGTAAAATTCAGACTATAAGGCGCTCCTTCTTTCACACGCTTTGAACTCTGTGGCCTATACAACTATGCGGATAATTTATACCGTAGGTTTTCACTGGCTAATGGCCTCTAGGGGCACTCTAGCAAGAAGCTCTCTCGCTCTGGCTCACTCGCTAAGTGCAAGCGCAGCAGCAGAGCCAGACGTGGAGGAAGACAGACACAGGTAAACCAGCTCACACAGAGAAATCAAGGACACAGGGCTCTACAGGGCTTCAAAATGCTGTTTCAGAACAATTTGACACCTATTTACGGAGAAATATGAAAAAATGAAATGTCTCGCCTTGCAATGAAATGAGAATTTTCTTGGCCGACCCAAACCCGACCCACGTGTACTTATAGACAGGTTCGCTCTATATATGTACATATATTTTTCCTTTGTAAATTTAGTTGGTGCGACTTATATTCAGGAGCGCTCAATAGTCAGATTTTACAGTATTGCCCACCTCTGCACATAATATTCCCCGGCCGGCGCCGTACCGCGTTTCCACAAAGGAGGAACTCATGAAACTGCGGAGAACAGTCGTCTTACCCGGAGATCGTCACGTTATCCCGTCGCAATACTGACCTAACCTAATACTGATGTGCAATTCTGTCGTATGTGCAATTACTGTGAAATTCATGTGCAGTCTATGTGCTGTCGTGACACATATTCATGTGCAATTACTGTCGGGATCACATGCAATGGTATTTATTTATTTATTTGTCTATGGGAGTTTTTATTTATTTATAGGAGATCTTCTACTGAAAGTGTTTTTCAGACTTCCTATAAGTGATCTGTTCTTCTGTATCTACCTCTGTATCTTCCTGCGTTGCACCAATGAAATTTCCCCATGTGGGACAATAAAGGAATATCTTATCTTATCTTATCTTAAACATGCTTACAATGCTAATCTTGTATCGAGGTTAGCGCTTTTCCTTTCATTGTCAGCAGCATTCGAAATCTCTCCTAGATCTGTGTTACAATTCATCCACATTAGCACTTTCTGGTTCGCATAAAGTCCATTTCAGAAACAAGCGGCCTATTGTTCAAGTTAAGGTGTCATAACTTATCTTAAAGACAGAGGAAGGAAGTGCATTGTATGGTGAAACACCCTGTGGTTGTTTTCTCAGTCTGAGAGGCGGGATAAGAGCGTCACAGTGCGAAGTGGCAGGCAGAGACGGATGAAATGTGGGTTAATGTGAGCGCGCTCCGAAGAGGCACCGACGGTGAAGCAAGCGCCAAGCCAAGGTCACGGGAGAGATAAGACTCAGCTGTATCTGCCTCAAGATACAGAGGAAGTTTGACCCCTCTCATCAGGCAGAAAGACAAGATTTCAACACAGAGACCTGACATGAAAAGAAATGTTGCAGCAGAAAATGTCACAATAAATAATCATATAGAAACTACCATTTGTCACTGAGACATAATCCCTAAAGCAGAATAATCACAGTAAAGTCCTTTTTAATGGACAATATTGATAAAAGCATGTTCTGCCTGCAATGAAAATATAGCAGGATAAAACACTTAAGTTGTTAGTTAGTGTCTATAATAGGGCTGCAACAATTAATCGACGAATCGTAATCATAAACGTTTAAAAAAATATATAAAAGTAATATTTCGATGATTGTTCTCTGGACCATGCAGATGGTAAAACAAATAAAAGACCTTTTTATCCCAAAGAAAGTGGCATTATTAAAGAAAAATGTCAAAAAAGCATAAGCTATTTCTGATTTTAATCAACAAATTAACTTTTTCAGAAATATTATCTATTACAAAGCTTTCGGACACAATGTTTTCACTATTATTTGGTTAAAAATGTATAAACAATAAAAATAATAATCTGACTTGTTGGACTAATCTAAAAATAATCGCTGACTACTAGTCGACTACTAAGATAATTGTTAGATGCAGCCCTAGTCTATAATGAGGCCTCTACTGCTCAAATGACTATAATTTACCAACTAAAAATGTACTCGTGATAATTGATGAGTATTTGTGCATGTCAAGACCAGGAAAGGACCAAAACTAAACAAGATCCAAGTGGCAAGACTTAATCCAGGACTAAATCACATTTTAAAACAGGCTTAATCCAGGATTTAAACAAGATTAAACCAGGATTAAATTAAAACTGCACGATCTGAACGTCCAATGTAAAGATAATAGCTGTAGCTTCCAACGCTTTAAAACAACGGCAACACAAAGACAACCTACACCGCCGTTTGAGAACACGTCCAGTATGAACTCAATCACACATTTCACACCGGGAATGTCTGTCGATTACGTCCGTTACGATTGGAAGGCCGTGCCCTAGTTTGAGGGATTATGGGTAATGGATTGAGACGGAACGCATTGTCATGACAGTGTTGGGAAATTGCTTTGGTACTTATCCTTCAGACATATATAGTTTATGTACATGTGCGGTGCAGCGATTTCTACGTGTTGTCATTATGTGAATGACTGTGCATCGCCATAGAAACAGTGCCGTGTTTAGAGTATCCTGTGCCGTGCAGTGGCCGAGCGGGCGGAGGAGTCATTGATCCTTTTGACAGGAAGCTGCTACGAAACGGGACTTACGGTAGACCTCAATATTTTACGTCCACATCGTATATGCAGCGTGGCTAAAGTTACACACGCATTACAATGTCGGTTCTACTGTTTCCATTTCTGTCTTTCGTTTGGAATTCAACACCAAACGAGTTGATTTGAAAATTTGAAAATGGCAGTTTATTAAATGAGTTAAGAAGATGTATACAATTAAAAGGGGATGTTTGGATTCGTTGGTTCATGTTTTTTTAAGTGTTGCAAAAAAAAAGGCAAACAGACCAGGGAGAATACAAGATAAGTAAAGAATAAAATCCAAGTCCAACATACTTTGTCCTTTGTTTATTGAATTTGCCTATTTTCAAATTGAGTACAGATGTGATTTGTTTCCCATTTTCCGTATGTTGATTGTGATGTCGGTCAAGTCTTTAATCATCAGTTTTTGTCATAAATTTGTCTGATAAGGCCTTCTTCAGAGGTATGTTCCAAAGATATCCATCCACTCTGTCCATGACGGGGGGTTTACTATTACTATCAAAAACAGTCTGCATTGCCTTAATTTGTGCCCAAATTTGCTAAACAGGACAGTCCCAAAACACGTGCTATGGTACGTTTTATGGCCGACACTGCTGTATTTTAGAGCGTGTCTCCTACACTTTGTCTCTGGAGCTGTGCCCAACAAAGATAGGAAGAAAAACATAAAAGCGAGCAGATAAACGGAGCACTTTTGGCTCCAATGTTAAAGGCAGCTCCACATCACTCTTATCTATCGCCAGAGCCACGGCAATTATTACTGTAAGCAAGCCTACAATAGGCTTCAGCACGTGACTGTGTCACTGTGAGGACAAGGCCTGTCTAAATGCAGTCAGACTTCTCTTATTCCAATGACAATGAGCTTTAAAACTGGACTAAAACGTTCTAAAACCTTTAACCAAGACCCCGATGTCTTTGCCCACAACCACAATCGAGAACACGCAAGATAATGACCTCAAAACACCCTTAAAAAAGCAACAGACAAGTTTTTCCACTGGGGTTTCAAAAGCTTTAGTTATATCTGAACAGAAACACCTTAAAACGCTTTGGTTTTGTCTGCAAATACTATAATCTCACTGCACATTCATTCACAGCATCCTCGACATACTGTACTTCCTGATGTCTCTCCTGGTCTGCGCTCAGGCCCCCAGTGCTTCCCTCATGTCCCATATAGTCAGATGTCAAAGTAAAGTGTAGTAAGAGGACTCCGGCTGTGGCCAAACAGAGCCGCTACCTGAAACCTGCACCACGACGAGAGGAGAGACGAACACGTGTAAAATCAGCTCCGCTTGCACCGGAGCCCAGCAGAGTTTTAACACAGACCAAACAGGAAAAGTATTATCTTCATACAGCCGTACAGTCTTATCTCGAACAACATTTCAATGGACGAGACTATATTACAATTATTACTAAATTACAGGTTTACAGACTAATTACAGGAAATATTTAAGTAAAGTTATTTGTTGTCGCTGCCTTAAATATCTGTCTGAAAGGAGTACTTCTTACGCTAAACAACCAGGAAGTGTTCATCGAAGTGTAGTAGACAAATGAAAAGCAGTGAGTATTGCACCTCAGTTGTCCCGAGACGCAGATATCCTTTAAAACCAGTGTTAAAAGTTGACTAAAGTGAAGTTTTGATCATACAGAATGACAAAATGCATTGGAATTTCAAGTTTGCAGTGTCGCTTAACTTCAGAATACAATTGTCCTTTGAATAATTCACCCTTTCATCGCAGCAGACTCGGTTCATCATGATTTAATGTTGTTTCAAAGTATCACGAAACACAAACCGAGTCGCCAGATTCTTGTTGGAGAAACTGAAGAAGCTGCTAGGATGAGTGGCGAATCGTATTCACTCTTTAGTAGCATTTAGTTGACAGAATTCAAGTTTCTTTTACGGTGGAACCTACTTGGGCGACCGAGGCTGGCATATTTGTCATTTTGCATTTGTATTTGTCATTTCAAGTTGATCAGATGCTTGCGCCCTCTGTTGGTCAACGTGCGCCGGTGTCTCAAAGTACGCAGAGGAAACCTTCACAGACGAGCAAATTCCACAAAGAAAAGAAAGTCCTTTTCTTATCCACAAAACAAACCCGTGACATTTTGCTTTGAGGCGATTGTCGAAAGTTGTGCCACAGCAAAAACTTAAAAAATAAACAGTGCAAAGAATCAACAAGGCATTTTAGACCAAAGAGCTGCTTCTTTGAACTTGTGAAAGCGGCTCATGAAATTATAGCGATATCACAAAATATTACAAAATTGCCAATATTGTTACATCGTCTTTTCCAGACATCAAAGAAATCATGACGAGCTGCACGCCATTTACATTTACGGCGCGCTGCATCAGTCTAACCTTCACACACGCCGACCGCTGCAGACGAGGTTTACAGCTGTTTACACTTTCAGCCGTCACAAATAGGACAATATCAAACTCATATTGCTGTATTTCCCGCCCAACGACAAGGGGGAAAAAAGTAATCAAACAAGGGATTGACCATCTGAATGTTCTCCTGTTTTGATCAATAGTCTTAACGTCTTTTTTCGTGCAAACTATCCACGGTTATACAGCAAAGGGAACGTTGTCCATTGATGTTTAAGTCTGGTGTTGAATCGGTTTTTACTTTGCACCAGCTGCTGCTTCACATTTCCACGTTTCCCCAAAGGTACGACTAAAGTTTTCCTCACTCAGCCCAATCTCCCTGGCCCCACCGCAACCTTTACGAGGCTCCTGGAAAGACACTGTCGCCGCACAGTTCGATAACACTCTTGTCGTTATAATAGACGAAGGAGGAGACGAAGGCATTTGTGATTATTCAGGTCACAACACAATCGTGACAACTAAATGGTCAAAATTATAAGCATTTTCAGCAAAGATTAGTCATTTTAAAGGCGCAATGGACGATTTTTCGTCTTTCTCCGTCTTCATTTTGCCCCGTACACTGAGGGAACTATATTATGATAGATCAATGCGCTTAGGCACGCGGAAACGTGGGGACGAGCCTGACGCGGCTACAGGTGAGCGATAGGTGCGTTTTATGATTGATACGTGGCAGGACTAATCGGCAGTCCACGCCACGAGGAAACAAGACCTAGATTTGGGCCAAAAAAATCGTTCGTGCCGTGTTATTATTATTACCGTATTTTCCAAAGTATAAGTCGCACCGGAATATAAGTCGCACCAGCAAAAAAATGCATAATAGAGAAGAAAAGACATATAAGTCGCACCCCAGCCAAAACTATGAAAAAAGGTGCAACTTATAGTCTGGAAAATACGGTATAAAGAATGTCACTCACCGTAAACCGTCCCTGACCATGTTATAAGATTCACGCATTTGAAACCAGGTCGGAACTTGCTTTATCTCTGAAATACTGTTTATAGTGTGAAAATCTGTCGCGTTAAAAAGACGAGGACGGAAAGAGCTTTTCACTGACCTGAGTTGTATTTGCTATTTCTGTCACACTCTCGGGATGTGACCGTGTTGGCCTGAAGCAACTATTTCATTTATAGTCAGACAAGAGAAAACACCTGCTCTTGTGTTGTATTATGTCACGCAATGAGGATGTTACCAAATACTGTGTTTTTAAAATGTATTCTGTTACATGGGCCGATCAGAGGACAGGATTCTGAACTCTACTTTCACCTGGAGTTTTATTATATTATAGTGTGAAAACGTGACATGGGATTAAAAATAGCTTTATGTCTGTTTCACCGTTTGTTACGCTTTAATTTATCACTAAATAATCACTTCATTTTTATTTTTCTCACTAATATGTTACAGTTAGAAGCCTAAATACATTCTGCCATGTGTTTTTTCTTTGACCTAATGAAAGACTTTAACGCTAAGGGATTTTGTCAGTACCGTAATTTCCGGACTATAAGGCGCACCAACCAAAAAATGCATAACAGAGAAGAAAAAAACAATATATAAGTAAGTAATACATATATAAGTTGCACTGGAGTATAAAATGCAGTTGCAAGTGTGAAAATAACAAATAATATCACATATAAGTCGCTCCGGAGTATAAGTATATAAGTATAAATATAAGTATAAGTCAAAACTATGAAATCTGCGACTTATAGTCCGGAAAATACAGTAATTCTGAGCACGTATTTCCAGTACATGTATTCCGTTACTTCCCAAGAACGCTGGCAAGTTTCCTACAATCCCAAAAAGTCGTGCTACGTTTCCAGTTATTTTACCGTCTGTTGCTTCAGCGTGAGAAACAACAAGTGTAATTTCTCCTTTCCGTTTGTAGACGCAGACCGGGATCACGTTTTAATATTCCCCATCGTACACATCGATATACATTTAAACACAATCAATGCTTTCCCTTTCGTTGCGGTTACAGAGACTGATTTAAATACACCTTGTTGTCTCTACGGTCGCTCTCATCGATTTAGCCTCAGCTCGAGCGTCGGTCTTAAGTCGGCGTTCGGACGAAACAACGTTAAGTCAAAGTGTCTCTTGAGTTTTAGTGAATCACATCCACTTTGTTACTGGGCTGATATCCTGTTTCATCTCTCTCTCTCTTTCTTTCTCTCTCTTTCTACGACCACACGACTTTGTGTCCGGACCTTGTGACTCGACCACTTCCTGACAACTTCCTGGTAAGCGCCACGTCATATTTGTCATATATCTTTAATCCATTTGGGTGATTGCTGACGTTTTCTCACATTTTGGGCTCTCAGCGCCGGCTCCAGGGCGAAACCAGCCGCTGAAACGCGAGCGGCCCAAATGGAAAAGCGACTACCCGATGACGGAGGGGCAGCTGCGCAGTAAGAGAGATGAATTCTGGGACACGGCGCCGGCGTTTGACGGGCGCAAGGAGATCTGGGACGCCCTCCGAGCCGCGGCCAGCGCCTTCGAGGGCAACGACCACCCGCTGGCTCAGGCCATCCTGGACGGAGCCAGCATCACTCTGCCCCACGGTAACGTCGCCATAGTAACTGTATCCAAACACAATACGCAATATACCACACCGTAAGCCGTTGAGTTGAATGTTTTTCTAATTATTACGTGGCTTGGTCGGATACTATCTGTGGTAAATATAGTTACAGTCGTGTGTGATATTGACAAAAAATACAGAATTTTGATAACAATATTCTTTATTATTTTAACAATGCATCAGGAATGTGCTCAAATGTGCCTATAAATGTCTTAATGAGGTTCAAGTATGGGACAAACCCTAAAAAGAAACCACAAAAGGCAGAAATATCACTTTATATCCTTTGTTTGTGAGTCCTTTTTTTGTACTTCTTTATGTTTTTAGTAAATATTAGACAGAAGTTACACTCGATATTCTAATTCTGCATACCTCAAAAACAACAAATGTAATATTATTCATTTTTGACAAATCGTCCACTTCTAAATACAGTATATATGTTTTAACAGCAGTCAAGGAGAAGTTTGTGGGGAAAAGAGTTTAAAATAAGCAACAATATTCTTACTCGCTTGCTATAAATATAGTTGATTTACAAACAATACTAAATCCCGTTCCCGAGGTGATCCGTAACTTAGATTATTCCTTCATTTGGTGCAAAAGAACGTGTGGTAAATATTTATCATAGTTTTACATCGATAAAGCTGTAGTTTGGGAAGGAAAACAACACATAACGTATGCATACTCTGACCATAGACAATCATTTAACAAAAAAAGGAGTTATCCTTCGTGGACACTCAATCATGCAGCGTTCCGTTTGTCCTCGGAGGCCGGGACTTGGACAGTTTTCACCGATTACTTCTTATGTAGATATTAAAGACTCAGAACAAGCAATACAAACCAGGAAAGCGCTCCAATCAGCCAAAAGGCGGGCGGATCCAGTCACGTTCATGTATTAACCCGGACAGGTTTTTTATTACTTTTACAGTCCATAAAAGTACATTTTTTTTGCTTTTGTTGAAGTTTGCGCCGTGTTGACGTTAGCAACATTAGCTCAACGACAGGAGCAGATTCACAGAGGAGCTAAATGTCAAATAAAGCAAAGAACTGTGAACCTGTCGGACGTTAAACTTCATCCGGATGCAGGGCGGCCATGTTGGACTGTCTAACTCGGATAAACTCCGGGTTCTGAAATGTTTCCCGAGGACGACTGGAACGCAGCCTCACCTCCCTGTTTACATCTGAATATTCTGGTTATCTAGACCGGTAACCATGGCAACGATGGCACAGATATGGCAAGGTGCTAAACATACCTGCTAACTCACGGCTTTTTAGCACACGTTTTTAGCTCGCACGGAAAATATGCAGTTAGATAAGAGCATGAGGCGGAAGAGCAGAGTCACAGCTGCAGGAAAAGAGGTTTTTAACTGTGGAAAAGAGTCTGAGAGCGACACGTACCTCCACAGAATTCAGTTTGCAGTTAAAAGAGTGCTACGTTGACAAGTAGATGACTTTTTTGCATCATAATGATAATATAATTCAAATAATAAGGGCCTGTTTGTTGACTTTGCACATGCTCAGTACAGCAGCCGTTTGAGCAGTCTGGATACTGCGTTTACATGTCACAGTATTCTGGATATCGGAGTAGCCCGGTGACAAAACTGATGACCCAGTGAGTCATAACCGGATTATTGAAACCAGGATATGGTGTTTACGCAGTCGACACATAAAACCAAAGACTCAATAACCGGGTTATTCGTGCTCATGGAAACACACTCAAGGATTATTTGCCAAATCAGAACTACTGTGTAATTGATGTAGTTTGCAGTATGGTTGCCAGGTAACAGCGGTGGAATGACCTCTTCCTCTGTCACATCTGCCGCTCTTGTCCAAACAGGAAGTACAATAGGCATAGCATCAAATCTTAAACATAATCAAATTGTTACTGTGTTTTAGTGACGTGTGCTATCTATGACGAGTGTTTGATGATACGCAGTTGTATTTTAGTTGCGTACTGACTGACCCTGATGTATGTAATGTAATACTTTCTAGTCTGCTACATTTCTAAAAACGTTCTTGTGCTTGTTACTTCTGTGGAGGAGTTTCCCGCAGCTTTTGTCCCATTTCCCGCTCACTCCAGAGACTTTGTGCAGATGTTACAAACTCACAGCAGAAATAAAAGTTTGGCCCCTTCTTTTCTCTTGTGGCAGTGTGGGGGATGTGAGTCAACTGTGGTGACTAGCTTTAATATATTTCAGAGGCTTAGTCCAGAGTTGTCTTCTTCCTGCTTTTGTTTTTGAGGTAAATATACAATTTTTTTCCGAACGTGTCTCGTTTGAGTTTGATAAAAATGTTCACATCATTTCATTAACTTTCATTCATGCAGAGGAAACCAGCTGAGAGACCAAAAAAAACATTCACAGTTGACAGAAAATGCAATAAAACACATGTAGAAGTCAGTTAAAGCATGTACTATTCATACTTCTTTCACAAGACGTTTAAAATCGCCACAGGAGGAAGTTTGCAAAGTTTAAGAATATATATATATATATATTTGTTTTGTATTTTGTTCCAACTGTGAGGACGAGAAAATGAAATGGCAGTTTTACCCAAGTCTAAAGTCAAGTATAAAGTTATCTCGTGCACGTGTTTTACCATCTATTGGCTTAATTATTTCATTTTTCAGTTTGTTTAAGACGGACATATAATTGGCGTCTTGTCTTTTGAAGAAACCTATTTTATTGTATTATTGTTGAAGCCCCAAAGTTACATTCACAACACTCATAACAAAGTACGTTTCTACTGTGAATACTCCTGCACTTTAACTCCAGGAACAATTTGGTGGAGCCACTTTTCCCTGAACTGGACGTGTTATTAGAGCTGGTGTATCTGTATTTTTACTCCAGCGATGAAATGCAGCACTTTGACCACGTCTGTGCCACAAAAACAAGCCCCGTATCTGTTTTTGTGCGGTGAAAGAACTCTTTGCAGCTCACACAAAAGTAAATCACAGTAAATCACCCAAAAAATAATAATAATTGTGTCTATGAAACAAACTCCATCGCTTCACAAAAGAAAGCTGTTGCCTTGCTGTGTCGTGATTGTCAACCGAAAGTTAGCCTTTTCTGCAACTAAAGTACAATACAACACAATGGCATCCGATATAAGAACAGAATAATGTAAAAATGTATACCGTATTTTCCGCACTATAAGGCGCACCGGACTATAAGGCGCATTAAGCGAAACAAAACACGTACCACACAAAATCGCTTCGAGCTCAGTAAGCACAGCCAGAATTAATCGTTTTAGTCGTTTTTTGAGAAAATGAAAGGCTTTTAAGTGCGCCTTATAGTGCGGAAAATACGGTAATACTCTCGCATACCGTACTGCATCCAGTTTTGTCTTACGATTTCCAATATTTTGAACGTATCCAGTTGCACATTTAAATGCCCGGCAGACCATTTGTTCCGTGCTTGTTTACGGATAGATCTGGAGTGTAGAGGAAGTGCAGTCTCTTGTGAAGTCTGAAACAGGAAGTACATTGTTTCGGACATGTTTGTTTCTCTGGTTACCCCCCAGGAGACCGAAGGTTCGCTAGTCCGAAGGTTCACAAGTCCGAAGGTTCACAAGTCCGAAGGTTTTAAAGGTTCACTGGTCCGAAGGTTCACTGGTCCGAAGGTTCACAAGTCTGAAGGTTCACAAGTCCGAAGATTTTAAAGGTTCACTGGTCCGAAGGTTCACAAGTCTGAAGGTTCACAAGTCCGAAGATTTTAAAGGTTCACTGGTCCGAAGGTTCACTGGTCCGAAGGTTCGCTAGTCCGAAAGTTCCTCATAGGCTAAAGTGAAGGTGCAGACGGCATCGGGATGTTGTCAGTCTATAAAATGCGCACGAAGCACGAAGACACGCGCTGGGGCTCGTCACAACGTTGTGCACCAGCTGCTACAGGAGGCACCGCAAGTTGTACTGTGTATGTGAAAATAACAAGGGAACATTTCGAATCCTCTGCTTTATGCCCTCATTTGATCATAAGAAAAATGCGTGAACAGAATCCTCCGTTCTATGCCTTCATTTGATCATAAGTATAGAAATGATATATGTATATATAGAAACGCGTGATCCGATCACCGTAGGATTGGTAGTCAAAAAGGAAATTCAGCTGGCCAAGACGAGAGTGTCTACAGAGCCGCGGCGCGCGGCCGAAACTGCTGGGCTATTTGAGTTAATTCATTCATTAATAATACGATAAGGAGCTCAGGCTATGCACAGAAACAAGTTGGCTCTGGAAAATACGTGAGTTTAATCATAAAAAGTGCATCAACACTAGAAAAGTCCAAAAAGCAGTGTGTGGGGCAAAGGGAGGCGAGGAGAGCCCGCTGCACGGAGACACAGCTTTGGTGAGAGAGCCGCGAGTAGAGCCCGCTGCGCAGACTCACACCTTCGGACTCGTGAACCTTCGGACTAATGAACCTTCGGACTCGCGAACCTTCGGATTAATGAACCTTCGGACTTGTGAACCTTAAAATTTCGGTGAAATTTTTAAAATTTCAGTGAAATTTCGGACCCGTGAACCTTCGGACATGTGAACCTTAAAATTTCGGTATTTTCGGACTCGTGAACCTTCGGACCAGTAAACCTTCGGACTCGTAGGCAGCCACCGTTTCTCTGCTTGGACCTGCTAATGCCGCTTGAATCAGTTGGTTTGTGAGTCTCCAGGTTGAACCGCACTAAAGGCCTAAAGTTCACATGATATTAAGTGAGAATCCATGTTTTTCAAGGTTTTTATTTACACCTGGAGTTGAATAAACGCGAGATTGATGAGTTTCGCGCCACTTTACGGACTGAGACGGTTACGCTGGGCACCTTTGAGTTAGTTTTAGGGCTCGAACTGATTCGTCTACATGAGAGCTGAGGACGGCGGAAGAAAGAAGGGTCTGTCAGAAAAAAAAGGCACTCAGGGCTTTCAGTGTGAATCGATAAAACTGCGGAGGCTCCTCTCAGTAATTATCTGCCCGTTTGTCCTGTGCTCGGTGGAAGTGCGTCACTCTGTTCTCATTATCGTGGCGCATTCTGGGGCAAAGAGCACGGCGCATTGAGAGCGGCGCGGACCGTAAACAGCAGCGTGAAGTGAAAATGCACCGCGCAATTGGCCAAAAAAGGACACGCCCATGCAGCTCTTTCAGTTCTGATGCTGTGAGTTGATATTTTGGTTTTGAGTATCGGCAGAAATCAACCGATACTAAGTGACTTTCCTTAAATCTAGTTGGTCGTGTTATCAAAACTCCCAGAATGCTGCAGGTAGTTAATCGGCTGATGATATTATGTATACACCTGTCATAGTGACTTTATAACAGCAAATGAGCTCAAATTAAATGTGTGGATTGTAAAATAAACTCGGATTTCTGGACATTCTGGGCTTTAAAAATGTCCATAATTACCTCATCCTGACAGCGATATCACATCAGTATCAGAAGATTCAGAATCAATGACGTTTCCCAGTATCTGCACAGGTATCGGTATCGGTATTGATATCGGCGCACCAGGAATAACACAAACATTTAGGTTAAAGTGCCTCTGACAGGTCGGACGACTCATTGAACTAAAACGCAGTTAAGATAAATGTATTCTGAATTAAGCTAAAAAATTATATAAACATGTTACTAGGAAATTACCCAGCAAACACTGGGCAAACACACATCTAACCATTTTTTAAAATTTGACCCAAAAAATAATATGAGAGCAACTTTATTTTGTTGAATTACTGTGTAGCGGGTCAAAAGAGTGGTTTCGTTGTATAAATAATGCATAAACTTTGACTGGAATGAGTGTCCCTGGTGTGATGTCACTTCCTGTCACAGATTTTTCAGTATTTTTCTCCCCGACTACCTGCTCGATTGGTGCAAAACTATCATTTGTATGTTCAACAGGTATAAATAAACAAGTCAAAATTAGAAAATCGTAAAAACATGTCAATACGCCCTTTAATGTGGCGTTTTTCACCGAGCTCTTTATGAACGCCCACACCACGACTACAACATGAAACTGCAGATATCCTTCCTCCATTTGACCGGTTCCACTGTTGGAGGGTCACTCAGCAATCTTTAATACGTTTCGATTTATCCCCCAAAACTATAACATTAATTTAGGTTTGAATAAAACTGTATTAACCTATTATCGCCTTCCACAAGTCACTGCACGTATATATTGAACATACCTCGTCGCTCTATATCTTGCTGTGAGCTGTTTCTGTCGTTCTTTCGTGCTGAATCGGCGTTCTCGACTTGGTGCGTGTCAAAGTGAAGTGGACCGCGCCGCGTAAAGAACACGTCAAACTGTGTTACGTGCAGTGCCGCGCCAATTCAGCAGATTCAAAATGGCCGTGATGGCTGCCGCTCTCTCCGACAGAACGGTGCGAGCGCAGGAGAGTGAGGGGACTTCAATATTTCACTAGTTCACGTGTGGCTGAAGGAAAATGAAAATCAACCGCAGCAAAATGGCAAAAATGCTCATGCAACATTACACAATTGACTAATTTCACTTTTATGTATACTTTTTTGACACAATAATAAATAAGGCGTTATCTCCCGCAGCTGAAATCAGGGCTAATTTACAGATAATAACAAGAAATATGGCAAAATTAAGAAAATATTGCCATGATTCATACATAGTGTTTGCTCATCTTAATGTATAAACTTCAATGTCTTAAACTCACTTTAGTTGGGGCTGGCGTAAAACTTAGGTTACTGCAGAAAAATGCAAAACATGTCGAGAAATAGCGGCGATTGCAGGGGCAGATGGCACAGATTGGCAGTCTTGCTTCCATCAGTCGTACCTCAGGGCAGCTGTGGCTACTTTCTTAGTCTTAGGACCACAGAGTGAGGGGTGAAAGAGTAAGTCTGTAAAGTGAAAAGTGTAAGGCATTTTTTGGGTATTTATCACTGTTCAAAGGTTTGTCTTGTTAACATTCATGAAATCACACTCATATTTTAGTACCGTATTTTCTGCACTATAAGGGGCACTGGATTATAAGGCGCACTGTCTATGAATGGTCTATTTTCGATCATTTTTCATATTAAAGGCGCATTAAGCGAAACAAAACGTGCACCACACAAAATGGCTTCGAGGTCAGTAAGCACAACCAGAATTAATCTACATATAAGGCGCACTGGATTATAAGGCGCACTGTTGTTTTTTGAGAAAATTGAAGGATTTTAAGTGCGCCTTATAGTGCGGAAAATACGGTAAATAAAACAAAAACTACATTTTTGATATTTGTACACAGTTTTGCCATTTCCTTTTGCCTGGGATCAAGAATACACACTAATACTTGACGAAGCTGTGTCTCGGATCACTGCGTTTATCTCCCGGAGTTCAGACGTGTGATTGACAGGGGAATTAGCCAATCAGGGACATGCAGCACAGCTAACAGAAGAACATCACAGGGGACTGAGAAACGTCGATAATCTGAGGCGAGAGAAGTTTGACGCTGCGCTCATTTGCTTCCCGCACGTCGCTGGTCGAGTGGATAGTTTGCTGCGGTGTCCCTCCCAGTCTCATCCCCATTCCACGCCCTCCACTGTCCTGTCTGACAAGTCTGATGGAGGCGTCTGATCGCACAGTTTTGTCGGGGCTCGAGGCGTGAGTGCGGCAGTCGTATTATCGAGATATTATCCCGGATTCGCCTGACAAATACCGGCCGACGAGTGACATGAGTGAAAATACCGATAATCACAGTCACATGGGTCTCTGTGTTATGGAAACAAATGGCGCGTGCGCGTGTTGATTCAGCTCGGCGGCGGATTCCCGGAGCCTCGAGTCACCGCGTCTCTCCATCGCTCTGCGTTTCAGATCGCAGCCAGACAGGAAACTTTTAACATTTTATGAGCGCGGTCCAGCGCCACGCCCCGGCTCGAGCTCTCTCTCCGGGCGAAAGCAGCCAAGCGTCGCCATTTCACAAGCGCACGCATCGTCGGACACGCCAGATACACGGGGGGGGGGGGGGGGGCGTTTTCTCATGGGTCAAAGAGTGAGTTTGTGTGATTTGGTTGGCGGCGCTCGGGGACGGTTCGAGTGCCGAGATGTCACTTCAAATGTATCTGGAGCCACTGAGTTTGTTCTGTTCAACGTGTGGTCTTTGTACCATCGGAGGAGACTGTACTGTGTATAGTACTTCATTTACCTGAGACTGTGTACTCCTGTGTACTACTACTGTGCCACCAGTTGGAAAAGTGAGGAGATAACAAAAAAATTATTTAAAGTGCAATATTATTCTATTCAGGTGGAGAGTAGCTGCTGAAATGTTCCACAGTTTGGCATTCATCTTTTTTTTTTTTTTTTTTTTTTTTTTTTCATTAGAACATAGAACAACAAAAACCAAACAACAACAGCAACAGAAGTAAAATGAATGAAGTAAAAACACAAGCAAAACAGGAAATAGAGAAATAAATCAAAATAAACACACAGAGCGAGCTGGACATTAGTCAAAGGAGCAAAAGTTAAAAATAGAAAAGTGGAAAAGAAAAAAATATATATTTTATACATCAACTCACATTATGTTTAACTAAAAAAAATGTAAAAAACGTCTTACTGTGAGCGGAATCGGTTCTCCACAGATCTGACTTGTAACTTGATCATCACCCTTAACATTTGAATTTTGATGCCAATTTTTAGTAGAACTTAATTTACTGGAATACAAAAGATATCAAAAAGGCCATGAACATTTTTTTTTTTTTTTTTTTGGTAGCTTTTATGGCAACAAAATGAAGCAAGACATTTAAACCAGACTCTAGCTAGTTTCCAGATTTATATGCACTAAATATGTGATTTTTTTCAATTTTTAAACACACAATTTAAATATTTTTACATTTGTTTAAAAAAAAATCTCAATAATTACAGTAAACTAAAGATAAACGTTTTAAATTGACACCCTTGAATGTAAGATTTTCCCTGACCTTTAAATAGTAATTCCAAAGTGGAAAAACACAGTATTTTTCACTTTGGAATTACAATTTAAAGGTCATCGGAGACTGTGATAGAACAAGTAGGATGACATTACACGTTGTCATGGCCACCTGAAAGATAAATCAGAATAACAATGTTTTTTTACAAAGAATTGTGGTTTTTTTTTGTACAGAAAATACAAAATTAAGTTCCTTCAATGTGTGTAATGCAGTTTTGTATTTGGACTGAAGCGTTGTATCTCGTCTCATCACTGAGCTTTGTATTAAAAGCACAACGACTCCACCTGCTGTCCTCTGCGCGGCCTTGAACAACAATATGACAGAGAAGAATATAAGAATAACCACCATCCAAGTGCGTTATGTCTCAAACAAACAGACTCAAGCAGACGGACATTTTTGAGCCCGTTTTCCCCCCTTGTTCTTCCATAATCGCGTGTAACTGAGGTCATTTGAACAGCTGGAAGCGTTTACCATTCTGCAGAGCGAAGGTAAACGCCGAGCTGGAGTCGACGGGGAAAAGGACCAGGAAAGGCGTTCAGGTTTGGGGTAAAATGGTGTTAGCGTCCAACAGCATTCAGCATTTTTAACGTTTTGCAAAATGTAACTCGCGAAATGAACACAATGACTCATAAAGAAGAGGTTTGCTGGATTGTGGATGTTTTGGGAGGATGTTTGGGTTGGATTTGACGGACAAAAATAAGAGAAAAGAGACGTTTTTAAGTGGCACATTTAAGGTGGAAACGCCCTGTATATATAGAGATCTTTTATTATTTAAAAGTGGGAGAAAAGCAAAAAAAATCACATCCGTTGTTGGAACCTGATCATGATATTGATTCTGTCACAATTGGGGATTTTTACGATATTATATTTTAGTGTTACAATTAGTGTGAGAAGAAAAACACAATTATTCACGATTATTTAGACCGAACAACAGTGAAATCTTTAATTCCTGTGGTTTAACATGTTACTATTCCTCTAGTTTGTGACCGGTTTTACACAATTAAACTTCCGGAAAGATAAAATAAAGTAAAATTTGACACAAACATCCAGTTAAAAATTGTTATTTACATTTAGATCTATTTTTTTAACGATAGATTGAACTAAAAGACTTCATTTTGCTTCTTAAACCATCACGATTATTATTTTTTTGCTCTCACGCTTCTATTGTGACCTGAAATCCAACAAATCCATCTACTTTATATCCTATTTAGCACATTTTAAGTGGACAGATTTCCTGCAGAATAAGGCAAATGGGAGGCGTTTGTGGGGGAAAAGTCTTAGATTGAGTTGACACAAACATAAAAACACTGCATCACGTTCAAATACAATATGCAGGATGAGCAAGGATTCAAAAATAGGCATTAAATCTAAATGTTTGACTGCGATATTAAGCTCTAAAATGTAAACGACATACAGTTCGAGCGGGAAAAGCGGACAGACTCGGGCTGTAACGGCGTTTTGTGGTCGAGAGCTTGACATTGACGCTTTCTTTCCGGACTTAAAGCTTGTTCAGGCCAAAGAAAGTGAAGTTTAGTTTTAATGAATGATCTTGTGCTGCATGTGCCTCCCCCTGCTGGTTCAAAACAGCACTGCAGCCTGTCCCGACACGATTTTGACAGGGACATTTGAAGTTACAGAGATGAAAAACGCATATTATTACATGTCATGACAAACATATTATATTTTCCTTTCCGATTGACATTTGTGATTCATTTTTTTGTCATATTGCCTTGTCCTGTGTCAGCGTGTGGGCTTCAGAACCATAAACATAAACCAGTTTTATTAGTGCAGTCGGTGTTGTTGGGATGTGGCCTTACTAAAGGGCAAGTTGTTTTTGTTTTTAAGCTCCATAATGAATAACCCGCTGCTGAACAAAGGGAGGGAATGCTTCTAAAGGTTCATGTGCATTTTCCACGCCTCCGAAAATATAAAAACATCAGCGTTTTGTCATCCCAATACAGCCGTGCACAAGTATTACCATCATTTTTTGATAAACGTAATACATATATTAAGGCTAAAAGGTTGAATTAGGTGTATTTACTTTGAAATGATGAGCTACTGACGTGATTTGTCAAGTCAAGAAAAGGCTAAAGAAAGAAAACAACGAAATTCTATTATACGTGCGAGTTTATTACATGGAATAATCTCTTTTCATATTTGTTTGAGACAGAGTTACAGTTGCACATTAAAAAATACATTTGGTAGCTATGAATTAAGACATGTCTGAGAAACAAAAGACCACCAGTGTAACTCGAGTGGGGGGGAGAACTTGAGGGTTAAAGTGCGTAAAGAAACGGCTCTTTAATTCATTTTTAGTTAACCCGGCCTTTGACCACAGACCGGAGCGAGAGCGCGAGACATTTCACACTTGAACAGTCTCAGGTGATCGCGCTGGCCTTTCAGTTTATTACTCACTCTTTATCATATTGTTTCATCATATTCTACCTGACAGTTTGTATTGGGAAGTGAAATCTAAACTAGGAGCCGAGACGACCTCGCTGACACTGCACCGGCTCTGAAGCAAAGCTCTAACGGTTAAATGTGACGCGTTTAGATCTCAAAACAGAACAAAATCCATCAAAACCTTTTACAAATATCAATAATGTTTTGTCTATTTGTTTTTGTTTATTCCAAGTTATTTTCTTTGTCTGTTTAGCCATTAATTACATACGATTAATGATACTAAATTCAAAACCGCTTTTAATCACTTTATTGCATTGCTGAGTCTAGACCAGTGTAATGTCTGTTCGGAGCTGTTTCCATTGAAAACCATGTGACTTTATTAGTCCTTTGTCCTGTCTATAATGTGGCGTTTAAAAAGGAACCATGCGTGGGTGCTCGGGAGCCCCCTTCACTGCTGCTGTGTGCGGTTTCTTCTTCTCTGGACTGTGACCTCTGCTCCACTTCACTCTGACTCCGTGACTTTCTCTGACTCTGATCCTTTGAGAACATTCAGCAGCTTTAGCTTTCACCTTGAACTGAAACTCATGATATAATGAGTTTTGTGGGAAGATGATTTAAGATTCTCGTTTTCAGCCAAACCACAAAACAAAACTGCTATTTAATTGTCTTAATGGCTTTGTCACTCAAGAAAATGTAGATTTGTGACTTGACAAGTTTCCTTTCTGATTCAAATGTACGGTATTCTCTTTATCTATTTATCTGATGATAAAGTTTATAGCAACAAGGAGCCATAACTCAGTCGACTAGTCAAACAATGATTTACTTCTTCCCATTCCTTTTTGTAATTTATTAGTTTATTTGAAGTACTATGTTCTTTATCAAAATCATAATTAAGTTGCCCTTTAAAGTATATTGTTTATTTTTATTTTATTAATAAGTTATTTTTCTATCTT